>NW_027207665.1:0-153000 GCF_963455315.2 Globicephala melas | reverse complement strand
CACAAAGTCCCACCTTCTGTGACTCAATTCACAGCCTACTGCAGCATACACACAGAAAAACAACCATCACTGTGATTCAATGCACCGCCTATACCACCATACACACAGGGCTCACTGTGATTCAATACACAACCTATACAAGAACACACAAACACTCACT
Organism: Globicephala melas; assembly: GCF_963455315.2. Classification (NCBI taxonomy): domain Eukaryota; kingdom Metazoa; phylum Chordata; class Mammalia; order Artiodactyla; family Delphinidae; genus Globicephala; species Globicephala melas. Next base: position 152,840 of record NW_027207665.1, on the reverse strand, counting down.
CACACATACCAGACTGTGACTCAGTGAACCACCTATAGCAGCACGCACACTCACACACAAACATACACGGCTCATTGGACTCAATGCACTGTCTATACCAGCACACACACACACACACACACACACATATGACTCACTAACTCAATGCACAGCCTGTACTGGCACACACACAAGGCTTACTGTGACTCAATGCAGAGTCTACACCAGCATACAAACACATGGCTCTCTGTGACTCAATGTAATGCCTATGCCAACACACACACACAGAGACACATGCATGGCTCTCTCTGATTCAACGCACGTACTATACCATCACAAACACACACACACACACACACACACACACGGACAGTCACTGTGACACAATGCACAGCCTATACCACAACACCTATGCAAAGACACATATGCACGGCTCTTTGTGAGTCTATGCACACCCTATACTATCACATACACACATTCACACATGGCTCATTGTGAATCAGTGCACAGTCTGTAGTTCCAGGTGTACACACACAGACACACCCCTCAGTGACTCAATGCAAAGCCCATACCATCACACACACACACACATACACACACAGCTCACTGTGAATCAGTGTACAGTGTTCAGCTCCATGTACATACACACACAACACACCTTAGTGAATCAATGCAGAGACCATACCAGCATACACACACACATACACACACCTGAGACTCAATGCTCTGCCTATTCCAGCACACACGCACACACACACACGGCTCACTGTGATTCAATGCACAGCCTATAACACCACACAGAGACACCCATCACTCTAACTCAAACCGCAGCCTGTACCTGCACATACACACACAAAGACCCACCTTCTGCTACTCAATTCACAGTCTACTGCAGCACACACACACACCTGTCTGTGACTGGAAAAGCTTTCTGTACCAGCACACACACACAGAAACACCTCAGTGAGACTCAATGCACTGCCTATACGAGCAAACACTTAAACACACAGCTCACAGTGAATTAATACAGAGTCTATACCAGCACACACACAGACACACACAGAGCCCACTCTGTCTCAATGGTCATTCAGTGCTAGCACACACACACACACACACACACAGATACACACACACACACTCGTTCATGTCAAAGTGGATAAAAACACAGTCCACACCATCACAGACACACACACACTGCACTACTAACTGTGACTCAATGCACAGTATACACCAGCAAATACACACACACACATACACACACATCTCCTACACATTTAACTGTGACTCAGTGCTGTGACTATACCAGCTCCCCACACACACATGGTTCACCATGACTCAATGCAGAGCCAATAACTGTACACACACAAAAACATACACACACATATGGCTCAGTTTGACCTAACGAAGAGTCTGTAGCACCACATACACACATGAACACCTCAGTGACTCAGTGTTCAGCCTGTACCATCACACACACACACATACAAAAATACACATACACACAAAAATACGGCTTGCTGTGATTCAATGCACAGCCTATTACACCACACAGAGACACCCATCTCTCTGACTCAAACCGCAACCTGTACTTGCACATACACACACAAAGACCCACCTTCTGTGACTCAATTCACAGCCTACTGCAGCACACACACACACAAACACAACCATCACTGTGACTCAATGCACCTCCTATACCAGCATACACACATGGCTCACTGTGGATCAATGCACAGCCTATACAAGAACACACAAACACACACTCACACATAACTGACTGTGACTCAGGGAACCACCTATAGCAGCACACACACACACACACAAACATACACAGCTCTCTTGGACTCAATGCACTGCACATACCAGCACACACACACACACACACACATATATGACTCACTGACTCAATGCATAGCCTGTACTGGCACACACACAAGGCTTACTGTGACTCAAGGCAGAGTCTAGACCAACATACAAACACATGGCTCACTGTGACGCAATGTAATGCCTATGCCAGCACACACACAGAGAGACACATGCATGGCTCTCTCTTATTCAATGCACGCACTATACCATCACAAACACACACACATGCACAGTCACTGTGCCACAGTACACAGCCTATACCACAACACCCATGCAAAGACACATATGCACGGCTCTTTGTGACTCTATGCACACCCTATACTATCACCTACACACATTCACACATGGCTCGTTGTGAATCAGTGCACAGTCTGTAGTTCCAGGTATACAAACACAGACACACACCTCAGTGATTCAATGAAAAGCCCATACCATCACACACACACACACATACACACACAGCTCACTGTGAATCAGTATACGGTCTTCAGCTCCATGTACATACACACACAACACACCTTAGTGAATTAATGCAGAGACCATACCAACATACACACACACATACACACACCTGAGACTCAATGCTCTGCCTATTGCAGCACACACACACACACACACACACACAGCTCACTGTGATTCAATACCAGCCTGTACCTGCACACACACACACTCTCACACACCACGCCGTGTGACTCAATGCAGCTTATACCACCACACAGACACACAGACACACACACACACCTCACTGTGACTCAATGCCAAGCCCATACAAGTAAACAGACACACACAACCATGGTTCACTGAGACTCAATGAACAGTGTATACTAGCACATACAAACACATGGCTCAATGTGAGTCAATGCATAGCCTATACCCACACACACATACACAGAAACACACCTTAATGTGGCTCAGTGCACAGCCTATAGCAGTACACACACACACACACACCGCTCACTGATTCAATGCAAATCCCTTATCAGCATACACATACACATACACTCACCTAGGTGTTACTCAATTCTCAGCCTATAGCAGCACACACACACACCTTACTGTGACTCATGCAGACTCTACAGCACCAAATACACAAACATTAACACAGGGCTGGGATTCAATGCACATTCCATACCAGCAAAGGCACACACACCACACCACACTGTGACTCAATGGTCAGATTATACCAGCACACACACATGGCTCACTGTGTCCTAGTGCACAGCATATAACATCACACACACACCCCACACTGTGACTCAATGCACAGCCTGTACCTACACATACACACACACACACCTCACTGTGACAAAAAGTGCAGCCTATGCCAGCACACACACACACCTCAATGTGACACAATGGTCAGCCTATACCAGAACACGCAGACACACACACATCACTGTGACTCAATGCACAGACTATACCAGCGTGCACACAAACACACAGCACTGTGACTCAATGTACAATGTATACCAAAACACACAAGCATACACACACACCTCAGTGTCACTCAATGCACAGCCTATACCAGCACCACACATACACACCTGCACAGATACAGGGTTCGCTGTGACTCAATGCACAACCTATAGAAGAACACACACACATACCAACATGCACACACACATGGCTGACCGTGACTCAATCAATCGTCTATACCAGCACACACACACACGACTCACTGTGACTCAATGCAGTCTTTAGCACAACAAACACAGACACACACACCCATTGAATCAATGAAAGCCCACCAACACACAACACACCCATGGCTCCGTGTTACACAATGCGCAGCCTCTAGCAGCACACACACACACCCACACACACAGCCACACATATGCACGGCTCACTGTATCTCAATGTACATCTTATACCGGAACACACACACACACACACACACACACACACACACACACGGCCACATACCACACTGTGACTCAAAGTTCAGAATATACCAGCATGCACACATGAAAATAGCTCACTCACACTCAGTGCATGGCTTATACCATCACGAAACACACACGTGTATCACTATGTGTCAATGCATAAACTATACCAGCATTCACACACACAAACATGGCCATGACTCAGTTCACAGATTTTACAAGCACACACACACACATGGCTCACTGTCACCCAATAACCAGCCTACGCCAGGACAGACACACAAACACACCTCACTGTGAATGAATGCACAGCCTATACCAGTACAGAAACATACACAAACACACAAGGCACACTGTGACTAATAGCCAGCCTTTAGATGCAGACACATGCACACTCCCACAAACACACTTCACTGTGACACAATGCTCAGCCTGTAGCACAACACACAGACACACATACCCCCAGATGACTGTGAAAAATGCAAAGCATACACCAGCACACACCCACACACACAGTTCAATGTGAATTAATGCACAGCTTATAAAATCACACGCAAATGCGCACACACACACGGCTAACTGTGACAGAATGCACAGAATGGAACAGCACACACACACACAATCACACACACACCTCACTGTGATTCAATGTGCAGCCTCTACAAGAGCACTCACACATACACATGGCTCACTGTGACTGAATGCGCAGCCTATACCAGCACACACACGAAAACACACAGCTCACTGTGATTCAATGCCCAGCCTATATTTGCACACACACGTACACTTACACACACACCTCACTGTGACTCAATGCTCAGCCTATACCAGCCCAGAGGTATTCACAAACACACACAGAGCTCACTGTGACTCAATGCACATTAACTTGAAGCAAACAACACACACACACACACACACACACATGGTTCTCTGTGACTCAGTTCACAGTCTATACTAGCATCACACCCACACTCACAGCTCACTGTGACTTACTGCACCACCTATATAGGCACACACATACACACAAAGCCACAGACACCTACGACTCACTGTAACTCGGTGTACATCTTGTACTGGCAAAACAAACTCACAGCCAAACTGTGACTCAATGCTCAAACTATATCAGCACATGCACACACAAACAGCTCACTGTGAATCAATTGACAGCCTATACCATCACAAACACATAAACAGCTCACTATGAGTCAATGCATAGCCTATGTCTGCATGCATACACACACACACACACACACACACACATGGCCGTGACTCAGTTCACAGTCTATACCAGCACATAATCACACATGGCTTACTGTGACAAAACACGCAACCGAACACAGCACATGTGGACACACACACACCCAGAGACACACATGACTCACTGTGACTCAATGCACTGTCCATATTTGCACAGACACACACAGATGGCTCACTGGGACCCTGTGCACAGCTTATACCAACAAACCCTCACAGACACTAACGGAGCACTGTGACTCAATGCATAGCCTATATCAACAGGCATACACACACACACAAAAATACGGCAATGTGACTCAGTGCACAGCTTATAACAGAACACATGCATGCACACACACAAAAACAAACATGGCTCACTGATACTCAATCCACAGTCTCTAACAGCACACACACACTCACACTCAAACCTCACTGTGTCTGAATACACACTCACACAGACACTGACACACATGTCACTGTGACTCAATGCACAGCCTATCTCAGCACACACACACAGACATACAAAGCTGAGACTCAATGCCCAGTGTACACCTGAACAGACACACACACCTCACTGTGACTCAATGCACAGCCTATACCAGCACACAAACACACACATGCACACACACACACGGCTCACTGTGACTCAATGCCCAGCATAAACCTGAAAAGACACACACTATCAGACACAAACATCACTGGTTCTCATTGCGTGGCTTTTACCACTGCACATAAACACAAACTCACACACACACCTCACTGTGACTCAATGTCCAGCCTATATGTTCACACACATGCACACTCACACACACACAGCTCACAGTGAATCAATGCAAAACATATAGCCACACAACATGCACAACCACACATTAACTCAATGTGAATCAATGCATAGCCTATACCAGCACACATGCATGCACACACACAGACTCAATGCACAGTCTATAGAGTGACACACAGAAACACATAGCTCAGTGTTACACAATGCCCAGCCTCTAGCAGCACACACACACACACACAGCCACACACATGCACGGCTCACTGTATCTCAATGTACATCTCATACCAGAACACACACACACACACACACACACACAGCTCATTGTGAAACAATGCAAAATGTATACCAGCAGACATCCACACACCCACACTCACAGTTCAATGTGAATCAAGGCACAGCCTATAAAAGCACACATGCATGCACACACACACACAGCAAACTGTGACTGAATGCCCAGTATGTAACAGCACACACACACTCATACACACCTCACTATTAACCAGTGTGCAGCTTCTACAAGCACACTCACATACACACACAGCTCACTGTAACTGAATGTGCAGCCTATATCAGCACACACACAAACACACACAGCTCACTGTGCTTCAATGTCCAGCCTATACTTGCACACACATGAACACTCACACACACACCACACTGTGACTCAATTCTCAGCCTATGCCAGCCCAGAGTTATTCAAAAACACACACAGAGCTACTGTGACTCAATGCACATTACCTAACAGCACACACACACACACACAAACATACACTGCTCATTGGACTCAATGCACTGTCTAAACAAGCACACACACACACAAACACACACACACATATGACTCACTGACTCAATGCACAACCTGTACTGGCACACACACAAGGTTTACTGTGACTCAATGCAGAGTCTACACCAACATACAAACACATGGCTCACTGTGACTCAATGTAATGCCTATGCCAGCACACACACACAGAGACACATGCATGGCTCTCTCTGATTCAATGCATGTACTATACCATCACAAACACACACACACACACACACGCACAGTCACTGTGACACAATGAAGACCCTATACCACAACACCCATGCAAAGACACATATGCACGGCTCTTTGTGACTCTATGCACACCCTATACTATCACATACACACATTCACACATGGCTCATTGTGAATCAGTGCACAGTCTGTAGTTCCAGGTATACACACACAAACACACACCTCAGTGACTCAATGCCAAACCCATACCATCACACACACACACACATACACACACAGCTCAGTGTGAATCAGTGTACAGTCTTCAGCTCCATGTACATACACACACAACACACCTTAGTGAATCAATGCAGAGACCATACCAGCATACACACACACATACACACACCTGAGACTCAATGCTCTGCCTATTCCAGCACACACAAACACACACGCACACACACGCTTCACTGTGGTTCAATACCAGCCTGTACCTGCACACACTCACACTCTCACACACACCGCCGTGTGACTCAATGCAGTTTATACCACCACACAGACACACAGGCACACACAAACACCTGTCTGAGACTCAATGCCAAGCCCATACAAGTAAACAGACACACACAACAATGGCTCACTGAGACTCAATGAACAGTGTATAGTAGCACATACAAACACATGGCTCAATGTGAGTCAATGCATAGCCTATACCCGCACACACACACACAGAAACACTCCTTAATATGGCTCAGTGTACAGCCTATAGCAGTACACACACACATCCTACTGTGACTCATGCAGACTCTACAGCACCAAATACACAAACACTAACACAGGGCTGGGATTCTATGCACAGTCCATACCAGCAAAGGCACACACACCACACCACACTGTGACTCAATGTTCAGATTATACCAGCACACACACACGACTCACTGTGTCCTAGTGCACAGAATATAACATCACACACACACCCCACACTGTGACTCAATGCACAGCCTGTACCTACACATACACACACACACACTTCACTGTGACAAAATATGCAGCCTATACCAGCACACACACACACACACCCTCAATGTTACACAATGGTCAGCCTATATCAGAACACGCAGACACACACACACATCACTCTGACTCACTGCACATCCTATACCAGTGCACTCACACACACACACACATGGCTGACTGTGAATCAATGCACACTCTATACCAGGACACACACACACACACACACACACAAGGCTCCCTGTGACTCAGTGCACAGGATATGCTAGCAGACATACACACACAGAGAAGCACATACGGCAAACTGTGAGTCAATCCACAGCCCATACCTCCACACACGCACATATACTGACACTCAAAAACACAGCTCAGTGTGATTCAATGCAAATCCTATACCAGAAAGTGCACACACACAGACACAAACCTCCCTATGAATCAGTGCATAGCATATAACATCACACACATACACCTCACTGTGACTCAATGTGCTGCCTCTACCTGCACACACACACACACAAAACTCAATATGACTCAATGAGCAGGCTGTACCAGCACACATATACACACATGTGCACACAGATCTCAGTGTGCCTCAATTGTCAGCCTATACCAGAACACACAGACACACACACCTCCCACTCTGACTCAATGCACAACCTATACCAGCGTGCACACACACTCACATGGCACAGTGAATCAAGGCACAATTTTACCAGCACATGCACACACACCTCAGAGTGATTCAAAGCTCAGCCTATACCAGCAAACACACACACACAAACACAGACATGCACAGATGCAGGCCTCACTGTGACTCAATGCACAGCCTATACCAGTACACACACACACACACCAACACGCACTCACACATGGCTCACTGGTACTCAATAAATCGCCTATACCAGCACACACACACACAGCGCACTGTGACTCAATGCAGTCTGTATCACCACACACTCACACACACACCCATGAGTCAATAAAGCCCATACCAGCACAATAAAGCCCATACCAGCACACAAACTCACATGCACACACACACACACACGAGACTGTGACTGAAAACGCTTCCTGTACCAGCACACACACACACAAACACCTCACTGTGACTCAATGCACAGCCTATATGAGCGCACACATACACACACAGCTCACAGTGACTCAATACAGAGTCTATACCAGCTCACACACAGACACACAGCCCACTCTGTCTCAATTGTCATCTAGTGCCAGCACACACACACACACACAAACACACAAACACACACAGCCGTTCAGGTCAAAGTGGATAAAACCACAGTCCACACCATCACAGCACACACACACCGCACTACTCACTGTGACTCAATGCACAGTCTACACCAGCAAATACACACATACACAAACAACTCCCACACATTCAACTGTGACTCAGTGCTCTGACTATACCAGCTCCCCACACACACATGGTTCACTGTGACTCAGTGCACAGCAAATAACTGTACACACACACACCTACACACAGATATGGCTCAGTTTGACCTAACGAACAGTCTGTAGCACCACATACACACATGCACACCTCAGTGACTCAATGTTCAGCCTGTACCATCACACACACACACGCATACACAAATACACATACACACACTAATACGGCTCGCTGTGATTCAATACACAGCCTATAACACCACACAGAGACACCCATCACTGTGACTCGAACTGCAGCTTGTACCTGCACATACACACACAAAGTCCCACCTTCTGTGACTCAATTCACAGCCTACTGCAGCATACACACAGAAAAACAACCATCACTGTGATTCAATGCACCGCCTATACCACCATACACACAGGGCTCACTGTGATTCAATACACAACCTATACAAGAACACGCAAACACTCACTCACACATACCAGACTGTGACTCAGTGAACCACCTATAGCAGCACGCACACTCACACACAAACATACACGGCTCATTGGACTCAATGCACTGTCTATACCAGCACACACACACACACACACACACACACATATGACTCACTAACTCAATGCACAGCCTGTACTGGCACACACACAAGGCTTACTGTGACTCAATGCAGAGTCTACACCAGCATACAAACACATGGCTCTCTGTGACTCAATGTAATGCCTATGCCAACACACACACACAGAGACACATGCATGGCTCTCTCTGATTCAACGCACGTACTATACCATCACAACACACACACACACACACACACACACGGACAGTCACTGTGACACAATGCACAGCCTATACCACAACACCTATGCAAAGACACATATGCACGGCTCTTTGTGACTCCATGCACACCCTATACTATCACATACACACATTCACACATGGCTCATTGTGAATCAGTGCACAGTCTGTAGTTCCAGGTGTACACACACAGACACACCCCTCAGTGACTCAATGCAAAGCCCATACCATCACACACACACACACATACACACACAGCTCACTGTGAATCAGTGTACAGTGTTCAGCTCCATGTACATACACACACAACACACCTTAGTGAATCAATGCAGAGACCATACCAGCATACACACACACATACACACACCTGAGACTCAATGCTCTGCCTATTCCAGCACACACGCACACACACACACGGCTCACTGTGATTCAATGCACAGCCTATAACACCACACAGAGACACCCATCACTCTAACTCAAACCGCAGCCTGTACCTGCACATACACACACAAAGACCCACCTTCTGCTACTCAATTCACAGTCTACTGCAGCACACACACACACCTGTCTGTGACTGGAAAAGCTTTCTGTACCAGCACACACACACAGAAACACCTCAGTGAGACTCAATGCACTGCCTATACGAGCAAACACTTAAACACACAGCTCACAGTGAATTAATACAGAGTCTATACCAGCACACACACAGACACACACAGAGCCCACTCTGTCTCAATGGTCATTCAGTGCTAGCACACACACACACACACACACACACAGATACACACACACACACTCGTTCATGTCAAAGTGGATAAAAACACAGTCCACACCATCACAGACACACACACACTGCACTACTAACTGTGACTCAATGCACAGTATACACCAGCAAATACACACACACACATACACACACATCTCCTACACATTTAACTGTGACTCAGTGCTGTGACTATACCAGCTCCCCACACACACATGGTTCACCATGACTCAATGCAGAGCCAATAACTGTACACACACAAAAACATACACACACATATGGCTCAGTTTGACCTAACGAAGAGTCTGTAGCACCACATACACACATGAACACCTCAGTGACTCAGTGTTCAGCCTGTACCATCACACACACACACATACAAAAATACACATACACACAAAAATACGGCTTGCTGTGATTCAATGCACAGCCTATTACACCACACAGAGACACCCATCTCTCTGACTCAAACCGCAGCCTGTACTTGCACATACACACACAAAGACCCACCTTCTGTGACTCAATTCACAGCCTACTGCAGCACACACACACACAAACACAACCATCACTGTGACTCAATGCACCTCCTATACCAGCATACACACATGGCTCACTGTGGATCAATGCACAGCCTATACAAGAACACACAAACACACACTCACACATAACTGACTGTGACTCAGGGAACCACCTATAGCAGCACACACACACACACACAAACATACACGGCTCTCTTGGACTCAATGCACTGCACATACCAGCACACACACACACACACACATATATGACTCACTGACTCAATGCATAGCCTGTACTGGCACACACACAAGGCTTACTGTGACTCAAGGCAGAGTCTAGACCAACATACAAACACATGGCTCACTGTGACGCAATGTAATGCCTATGCCAGCACACACACAGAGAGACACATGCATGGCTCTCTCTTATTCAATGCACGCACTATACCATCACAAACACAAACACACACACATGCACAGTCACTGTGCCACAGTACACAGCCTATACCACAACACCCATGCAAAGACACATATGCACGGCTCTTTGTGACTCTATGCACACCCTATACTATCACCTACACACATTCACACATGGCTCGTTGTGAATCAGTGCACAGTCTGTAGTTCCAGGTATACACACACAGACACACACCTCAGTGATTCAATGAAAAGCCCATACCATCACACACACACACACATACACACACAGCTCACTGTGAATCAGTATACGGTCTTCAGCTCCATGTACATACACACACAACACACCTTAGTGAATTAATGCAGAGACCATACCAACATACACACACACATACACACACCTGAGACTCAATGCTCTGCCTATTGCAGCACACACACACACACACACACACACACAGCTCACTGTGATTCAATACCAGCCTGTACCTGCACACACACACACTCTCACACACCACGCCGTGTGACTCAATGCAGCTTATACCACCACACAGACACACAGACACACACACACACCTCACTGTGACTCAATGCCAAGCCCATACAAGTAAACAGACACACACAACCATGGTTCACTGAGACTCAATGAACAGTGTATACTAGCACATACAAACACATGGCTCAATGTGAGTCAATGCATAGCCTATACCCACACACACATACACAGAAACACACCTTAATGTGGCTCAGTGCACAGCCTATAGCAGTACACACACACACACACACCGCTCACTGATTCAATGCAAATCCCTTATCAGCATACACATACACATACACTCACCTAGGTGTTACTCAATTCTCAGCCTATAGCAGCACACACACACACCTTACTGTGACTCATGCAGACTCTACAGCACCAAATACACAAACATTAACACAGGGCTGGGATTCAATGCACAATCCATACTAGCAAAGGCACACACACCACACCACACTGTGACTCAATGGTCAGATTATACCAGCACACACACATGGCTCACTGTGTCCTAGTGCACAGCATATAACATCACACACACACCCCACACTGTGACTCAATGCACAGCCTGTACCTACACATACACACACACACACCTCACTGTGACAAAAAGTGCAGCCTATGCCAGCACACACACACACCTCAATGTGACACAATGGTCAGCCTATACCAGAACACGCAGACACACACACATCACTGTGACTCAATGCACAGACTATACCGGCGTGCACACAAACACACAGCACTGTGACTCAATGTACAATGTATACCAAAACACACAAGCATACACTCACACCTCAGTGTCACTCAATGCACAGCCTATACCAGCACCACACATACACACCTGCACAGATACAGGGTTCGCTGTGACTCAATGCACAACCTATAGAAGAACACACACACATACCAACATGCACACACACATGGCTGACCGTGACTCAATCAATCGTCTATACCAGCACACACACACACGACTCACTGTGACTCAATGCAGTCTTTAGCACAACAAACACAGACACACACACCCATTGAATCAATGAAAGCCCACCAACACACAACACACCCATGGCTCCGTGTTACACAATGCGCAGCCTCTAGCAGCACACACACACACCCACACACACAGCCACACATATGCACGGCTCACTGTATCTCAATGTACATCTTATACCGGAACACACACACACACACACACACACACACACATACACGGCCACATACCACACTGTGACTCAAAGTTCAGAATATACCAGCATGCACACATGAAAACAGCTCACTCACACTCAGTGCATGGCTTATACCATCACGAAACACACACGTGTATCACTATGTGTCAATGCATAAACTATACCAGCATTCACACACACAAACATGGCCATGACTCAGTTCACAGATTTTACAAGCACACACACACACGGCTCACTGTCACCCAATAACCAGCCTACGCCAGGACAGACACACAAACACACCTCACTGTGAATGAATGCACAGCCTATACCAGTACAGAAACATACACAAACACACAAGGCACACTGTGACTAATAGCCAGCCTTTAGATGCAGACACATGCACACTCCCACAAACACACTTCACTGTGACACAATGCTCAGCCTGTAGCACAACACACAGACACACATACCCCCAGATGACTGTGAAAAATGCAAAGCATACACCAGCACACACCCACACACACAGTTCAATGTGAATCAATGCACAGCTTATAAAATCACACACAAATGCGCACACACACACGGCTAACTGTGACAGAATGCACAGAATGGAACAGCACACACACACACAATCACACACACACCTCATTGTGATTCAATGTGCAGCCTCTACAAGAGCACTCACACATACACATGGCTCACTGTGACTGAATGCGCAGCCTATACCAGCACACACACGAAAACACACAGCTCACTGTGATTCAATGCCCAGCCTATACTTGCACACACACGTACACTTACACACACACCTCACTGTGACTCAATGCTCAGCCTATACCAGCCCAGAGGTATTCACAAACAAACACAGAGCTCACTGTGACTCAATGCACATTAACTTGAAGCAAACAACACACACACACACACACACACACACATGGTTCTCTGTGACTCAGTTCACAGTCTATACTAGCATCACACCCACACTCACAGCTCACTGTGACTTACTGCACCACCTATATAGGCACACACATACACACAAAGCCACAGACACCTACGGCTCACTGTAACTCGGTGTACATCTTGTACTGGCAAAACAAACTCACAGCCAAACTGTGACTCAATGCTCAAACTATATCAGCACATGCACACACAAACAGCTCACTGTGAATCAATTGACAGCCTATACCATCACAAACACATAAACAGCTCACTATGAGTCAATGCATAGCCTATGTCTGCATGCATACACACACACACACACACACACACATGGCCGTGACTCAGTTCACAGTCTATACCAGCACATAATCACACATGGCTTACTGTGACAAAACACGCAACCGAACACAGCACATGTGGACACACACACACCCAGAGACACACATGACTCACTGTGACTCAATGCACTGTCCATATTTGCACAGACACACACAGATGGCTCACTGGGACCCTGTGCACAGCTTATACCAACAAACCCTCACAGACACTAACGGAGCACTGTGACTCAATGCATAGCCTATATCAACAGGCATACACACACACACAAAAATACGGCAATGTGACTCAGTGCACAGCTTATAACAGAACACATGCATGCACACACACAAAAACAAACATGGCTCACTGATACTCAATCCACAGTCTCTAACAGCACACACACACTCACACTCAAACCTCACTGTGTCTGAATACACACTCACACAGACACTGACACACATGTCACTGTGACTCAATGCACAGCCTATCTCAGCACACACACACAGACATACAAAGCTGAGACTCAATGCCCAGTGTACACCTGAACAGACACACACACCTCACTGTGACTCAATGCACAGCCTATACCAGCACACAAACACACACATGCACACACACACACGGCTCACTGTGACTCAATGCCCAGCATAAACCTGAAAAGACACACACTATCAGACACAAACATCACTGGTTCTCATTGCGTGGCTTTTACCACTGCACATAAACACAAACTCACACACACACCTCACTGTGACTCAATGTCCAGCCTATATGTTCACACACATGCACACTCACACACACACAGCTCACAGTGAATCAATGCAAAACATATAACCACACAACATGCACAACCACACACTAACTCAATGTGAATCAATGCATAGCCTATACCAGCACACATGCATGCACACACACAGACTCAATGCACAGTCTATAGAGTGACACACAGAAACACATAGCTCAGTGTTACACAATGCCCAGCCTCTCGCAGCACACACACACACACACAGCCACACACATGCACGGCTCACTGTATCTCAATGTACATCTCATACCAGAACACACACACACACACACACACACACAGCTCATTGTGAAACAATGCAAAATGTATACCAGCAGACATCCACACACCCACACTCACAGTTCAATGTGAATCAAGGCACAGCCTATAAAAGCACACATGCATGCACACACACACAGCAAACTGTGACTGAATGTCCAGTATGTAACAGCACACACACACACTCATACACACCTCACTGTTAACCAGTGTGCAGCTTCTACAAGCACAGTCACATACACACACAGCTCACTGTAACTGAATGTGCAGCCTATATCAGCACACACACAAACACACACAGCTCACTGTGCTTCAATGTCCAGCCTATACTTGCACACACATGAACACTCACACACACACCACACTGTGACTCAATTCTCAGCCTATGCCAGCCCAGAGGTATTCAAAAACACACACAGAGCTACTGTGACTCAATGCACATTACCTAACAGCACACACACACACACACAAACATACACTGCTCATTGGACTCAATGCACTGTCTAAACAAGCACACACACACACAAACACACACACATATGACTCACTGACTCAATGCACAACCTGTACTGGCACACACACAAGGCTTACTGTGACTCAATGCAGAGTCTACACCAACATACAAACACATGGCTCACTGTGACTCAATGTAATGCCTATGCCAGCACACACACACAGAGACACATGCATGGCTCTCTCTGATTCAATGCATGTACTATACCATCACAAACACACACACACACACACACACGCACAGTCACTGTGACACAATGAAGACCCTATACCACAACACCCATGCAAAGACACATATGCACGGCTCTTTGTGACTCTATGCACACCCTATACTATCACATACACACAGTCACACATGGCTCATTGTGAATCAGTGCACAGTCTGTAGTTCCAGGTATACACACACAAACACACACCTCAGTGACTCAATGCCAAGCCCATACCATTACACACACACACACATACACACAGCTCAGTGTGAATCAGTGTACAGTCTTCAGCTCCATGTACATACACACACAACACACCTTAGTGAATCAATGCAGAGACCATACCAGCATACACACACACATACACACACCTGAGACTCAATGCTCTGCCTATTCCAGCACACACAAACACACACGCACACACATGCCTCACTGTGGTTCAATACCAGCCTGTACCTGCACACACTCACACTCTCACACACACCGCCGTGTGACTCAATGCAGTTTATACCACCACACAGACACACAGGCACACACAAACACCTGTCTGAGACTCAATGCCAAGCCCATACAAGTAAACAGACACACACAACAATGGCTCACTGAGACTCAATGAACAGTGTATAGTAGCACATACAAACACATGGCTCAATGTGAGTCAATGCATAGCCTATACCCACACACACACACACAGAAACACACCTTAATATGGCTCAGTGTACAGCCTATAGCAGTACACACACACATCTTACTGTGACTCATGCAGACTCTACAGCACCAAATACACAAACACTAACACAGGGCTGGGATTCTATGCACAGTCCATATCAGCAAAGGCACACACACCACACCACACTGTGACTCAATGTTCAGATTATACCAGCACACACACACGACTCACTGTGTCCTAGTGCACAGAATATAACATCACACACACACCCCACACTGTGACTCAATGCACAGCCTGTACCTACACATACACACACACACACTTCACTGTGACAAAATATGCAGCCTATACCAGCACACACACACACACACACACCCTCAATGTTACACAATGGTCAGCCTATATCAGAACACGCAGACACACACACACATCACTCTGACTCACTGCACATCCTATACCAGTGCACTCACACACACACACACATGGCTGACTGTGAATCAATGCACACTCTATACCAGGACACACACACACACACACACAAGGCTCCCTGTGACTCAGTGCACAGGATATGCTAGCAGACATACACACACAGGGAAGCACATACGGCAAACTGTGAGTCAATCCACAGCCCATACCTCCACACACGCACATATACTGACACTCAAAAACACAGCTCAGTGTGATTCAATGCAAATCCTATACCAGAAAGTGCACACACACAGACACAAACCTCCCTATGATTCAGTGCATAGCATATAACATCACACACATACACCTCACTGTGACTCAATGTGCTGCCTCTACCTGCACACACACACACACAAAACTCAATATGACTCAATGAGCAGGCTGTACCAGCACACATATACACACATGTGCACACAGATCTCAGTGTGCCTCAATTGTCAGCCTATACCAGAACACACAGACACACACACCTCCCACTCTGACTCAATGCACAACCTATACCAGCGTGCACACACACTCACATGGCACAGTGAATCAAGGCACAATTTTACCAGCACATGCACACACACCTCAGAGTGATTCAAAGCTCAGCCTATACCAGCAAACACACACACACAAACACAGACATGCACAGATGCAGGCCTCACTGTGACTCAATGCACAGCCTATACCAGTACACACACACACACACCAACACGCACTCAAACATGGCTCACTGGTACTCAATAAATCGCCTATACCAGCACACACACACACAGCGCACTGTGACTCAATGCAGTCTGTATCACCACACACTCACACACACACCCATGAGTCAATAAAGCCCATACCAGCACAATAAAGCCCATACCAGCACACAAACTCACATGCACACACACACACACGAGACTGTGACTGAAAACGCTTCCTGTACCAGCACACACACACACAAACACCTCACTGTGACTCAATGCACAGCCTATATGAGCGCACACATACACACACAGCTCACAGTGACTCAATACAGAGTCTATACCAGCTCACACACAGACACACAGCCCACTCTGTCTCAATTGTCATCTAGTGCCAGCACACACACACACACACAAACACACAAACACACACAGCCGTTCAGGTCAAAGTGGATAAAACCACAGTCCACACCATCACAGCACACACACACCGCACTACTCACTGTGACTCAATGCACAGTCTACACCAGCAAATACACACATACACAAACAACTCCCACACATTCAACTGTGACTCAGTGCTCTGACTATACCAGCTCCCCACACACACATGGTTCACTGTGACTCAGTGCACAGCAAATAACTGTACACACACACACCTACACACAGATATGGCTCAGTTTGACCTAACGAACAGTCTGTAGCACCACATACACACATGCACACCTCAGTGACTCAATGTTCAGCCTGTACCATCACACACACACACGCATACACAAATACACATACACACACTAATACGGCTCGCTGTGATTCAATACACAGCCTATAACACCACACAGAGACACCCATCACTGTGACTCGAACTGCAGCTTGTACCTGCACATACACACACAAAGTCCCACCTTCTGTGACTCAATTCACAGCCTACTGCAGCATACACACAGAAAAACAACCATCACTGTGATTCAATGCACCGCCTATACCACCATACACACAGGGCTCACTGTGAATCAATACACAACCTATACAAGAACACACAAACACTCACTCACACATATCTGACTGTGACTCAGTGAACCACCTATAGCAGCACGCACACTCACACACAAACATACACGGCTCATTGGACTCAATGCACTGTCTATACCAGCACACACACACACACGCACACACACATATGACTCACTGACTCAATGCACAGCCTGTACTGGCACACACAAAAGGCTTACTGTGACTCAATGCAGAGTCTACACCAGCATACAAACACATGGCTCACTGTGACTCAATGTAATGCCTATGCTAACACACACACACAGAGACACATGCATGGCTCTCTCTGATTCAATGCACGTACTATACCATCACAAACACACACACACACACACGGACAGTCACTGTGACACAATGCACAGCCTATACCACAACACCTATGCAAAGACACATATGCACGGCTCTTTGTGAGTCTATGCACACCCTATACTATCACATACACACATTCACACATGGCTCATTGTGAATCAGTGCACAGTCTGTAGTTCCAGTTGTACACACACAGACACACCCCTCAGTGACTCAATGCAAAGCCCATACCATCACACACACACACACATACACACAGCTCACTGTGAATCAGTGTACAGTGTTCAGCTCCATGTACATACACACACAACACACCTTAGTGAATCAATGCAGAGACCATACCAGCATACACACACACATACACACACCTGAGACTCAATGCTCTGCCTATTCCAGCACACACGCACACACACACACGGCTCACTGTGATTCAATGCACAGCCTATAACACCACACAGAGACACCCATCACTCTAACTCAAACCGCAGCCTGTACCTGCACATACACACACAAAGACCCACCTTCTGCTACTCAATTCACAGTCTACTGCAGCACACACACACACCTGTCTGTGACTGGAAAAGCTTTCTGTACCAGCACACACACACAGAAACACCTCAGTGAGACTCAATGCACTGCCTATACGAGCAAACACTTAAACACACAGCTCACAGTGAATCAATACAGAGTCTATACCAGCACACACACAGACGCACACAGAGCCCACTCTGTCTCAATGGTCATTCAGTGCTAGCACACACACACACACACACACACAGATACACACACACACACTCGTTCATGTCAAAGTGGATAAAAACACAGTCCACACCATCACAGACACACACACACTGCACTACTAACTGTGACTCAATGCACAGTATACACCAGCAAATACACACACACACATACACACACATCTCCTACACATTTAACTGTGACTCAGTGCTGTGACTATACCAGCTCCCCACACACACATGGTTCACCATGACTCAATGCAGAGCCAATAACTGTACACACACAAAAACATACACACACATATGGCTCAGTTTGACCTAAAGAACAGTCTGTAGCACCACATACACACATGAACACCTCAGTGACTCAGTGTTCAGCCTGTACCATCACACACACACACATACAAAAATACACATACACACAAAAATACGGCTTGCTGTGATTCAATGCACAGCCTATTACACCACACAGAGACACCCATCTCTCTGACTCAAACCGCAGCCTGTACTTGCACATACACACACAAAGACCCACCTTCTGTGACTCAATTCACAGCCTACTGCAGCACACACACACACAAACACAACCATCACTGTGACTCAATGCACCTCCTATACCAGCATACACACATGGCTCACTGTGGATCAATGCACAGCCTATACAAGAACACACAAACACACACTCACACATAACTGACTGTGACTCAGGGAACCACCTATAGCAGCACACACACACACACACACACAAACATACACGGCTCTCTTGGACTCAATGCACTGCACATACCAGCACACACACACACACACACACACATATATGACTCACTGACTCAATGCATAGCCTGTACTGGCACACACACAAGGCTTACTGTGACTCAAGGCAGAGTCTAGACCAACATACAAACACATGGCTCACTGTGACGCAATGTAATGCCTATGCCAGCACACACACAGAGAGACACATGCATGGCTCTCTCTTATTCAATGCACGCACTATACCATCACAAACACAAACACACACACATGCACAGTCACTGTGCCACAGTACACAGCCTATACCACAACACCCATGCAAAGACACATATGCACGGCTCTTTGTGACTCTATGCACACCCTATACTATCACATACACACATTCACACATGGCTCGTTGTGAATCAGTGCACAGTCTGTAGTTCCAGGTATACACACACAGACACACACCTCAGTGATTCAATGAAAAGCCCATACCATCACACACACACACACATACACACACAGCTCAGTGTGAATCAGTGTACAGTCTTCAGCTCCATGTACATACACACACAACACACCTTAGTGAATCAATGCAGAGACCATACCAGCATACACACACACATACACACACCTGAGACTCAATGCTCTGCCTATTCCAGCACACACAAACACACACGCACACACATGCCTCACTGTGGTTCAATACCAGCCTGTACCTGCACACACTCACACTCTCACACACACCGCCGTGTGACTCAATGCAGTTTATACCACCACACAGACACACAGGCACACACAAACACCTGTCTGAGACTCAATGCCAAGCCCATACAAGTAAACAGACACACACAACAATGGCTCACTGAGACTCAATGAACAGTGTATAGTAGCACATACAAACACATGGCTCAATGTGAGTCAATGCATAGCCTATACCCGCACACACACACACAGAAACACACCTTAATATGGCTCAGTGTACAGCCTATAGCAGTACACACACACATCTTACTGTGACTCATGCAGACTCTACAGCACCAAATACACAAACACTAACACAGGGCTGGGATTCTATGCACAGTCCATACCAGCAAAGGCACACACACCACACCACACTGTGACTCAATGTTCAGATTATACCAGCACACACACACGACTCACTGTGTCCTAGTGCACAGAATATAACATCACACACACACCCCACACTGTGACTCAATGCACAGCCTGTACCTACACATACACACACACACACTTCACTGTGACAAAATATGCAGCCTATACCAGCACACACACACACACACACACCCTCAATGTTACACAATGGTCAGCCTATATCAGAACACGCAGACACACACACACATCACTCTGACTCACTGCACATCCTATACCAGTGCACTCACACACACACACACATGGCTGACTGTGAATCAATGCACACTCTATACCAGGACAGACACACACACACACACACACACAAGGCTCCCTGTGACTCAGTGCACAGGATATGCTAGCAGACATACACACACAGGGAAGCACATACGGCAAACTGTGAGTCAATCCACAGCCCATACCTCCACACACGCACATATACTGACACTCAAAAACACAGCTCAGTGTGATTCAATGCAAATCCTATACCAGAAAGTGCACACACACAGACACAAACCTCCCTATGAATCAGTGCATAGCATATAACATCACACACATACACCTCACTGTGACTCAATGTGCTGCCTCTACCTGCACACACACACACACAAAACTCAATATGACTCAATGAGCAGGCTGTACCAGCACACATATACACACATGTGCACACAGATCTCAGTGTGCCTCAATTGTCAGCCTATACCAGAACACACAGACACACACACCTCCCACTCTGACTCAATGCACAACCTATACCAGCGTGCACACACACTCACATGGCACAGTGAATCAAGGCACAATTTTACCAGCACATGCACACACACCTCAGAGTGATTCAAAGCTCAGCCTATACCAGCAAACACACACACACAAACACAGACATGCACAGATGCAGGCCTCACTGTGACTCAATGCACAGCCTATACCAGTACACACACACACACACCAACACGCACTCACACATGGCTCACTGGTACTCAATAAATCGCCTATACCAGCACACACACACACAGCGCACTGTGACTCAATGCAGTCTGTATCACCACACACTCACACACACACCCATGAGTCAATAAAGCCCATACCAGCACAATAAAGCCCATACCAGCACACAAACTCACATGCACACACACACACACGAGACTGTGACTGAAAACGCTTCCTGTACCAGCACACACACACACAAACACCTCACTGTGACTCAATGCACAGCCTATATGAGCGCACACATACACACACAGCTCACAGTGACTCAATACAGAGTCTATACCAGCTCACACACAGACACACAGCCCACTCTGTCTCAATTGTCATCTAGTGCCAGCACACACACACACACACAAACACACAAACACACACAGCCGTTCAGGTCAAAGTGGATAAAACCACAGTCCACACCATCACAGCACACACACACCGCACTACTCACTGTGACTCAATGCACAGTCTACACCAGCAAATACACACATACACAAACAACTCCCACACATTCAACTGTGACTCAGTGCTCTGACTATACCAGCTCCCCACACACACATGGTTCACTGTGACTCAGTGCACAGCAAATAACTGTACACACACACACCTACACACAGATATGGCTCAGTTTGACCTAACGAACAGTCTGTAGCACCACATACACACATGCACACCTCAGTGACTCAATGTTCAGCCTGTACCATCACACACACACACGCATACACAAATACACATACACACACTAATACGGCTCGCTGTGATTCAATACACAGCCTATAACACCACACAGAGACACCCATCACTGTGACTCGAACTGCAGCTTGTACCTGCACATACACACACAAAGTCCCACCTTCTGTGACTCAATTCACAGCCTACTGCAGCATACACACAGAAAAACAACCATCACTGTGATTCAATGCACCGCCTATACCACCATACACACAGGGCTCACTGTGAATCAATACACAACCTATACAAGAACACACAAACACTCACTCACACATATCTGACTGTGACTCAGTGAACCACCTATAGCAGCACGCACACTCACACACAAACATACACGGCTCATTGGACTCAATGCACTGTCTATACCAGCACACACACACACACGCACACACACATATGACTCACTGACTCAATGCACAGCCTGTACTGGCACACACAAAAGGCTTACTGTGACTCAATGCAGAGTCTACACCAGCATACAAACACATGGCTCACTGTGACTCAATGTAATGCCTATGCTAACACACACACACAGAGACACATGCATGGCTCTCTCTGATTCAATGCACGTACTATACCATCACAAACACACACACACACACACGGACAGTCACTGTGACACAATGCACAGCCTATACCACAACACCTATGCAAAGACACATATGCACGGCTCTTTGTGAGTCTATGCACACCCTATACTATCACATACACACATTCACACATGGCTCATTGTGAATCAGTGCACAGTCTGTAGTTCCAGTTGTACACACACAGACACACCCCTCAGTGACTCAATGCAAAGCCCATACCATCACACACACACACACATACACACAGCTCACTGTGAATCAGTGTACAGTGTTCAGCTCCATGTACATACACACACAACACACCTTAGTGAATCAATGCAGAGACCATACCAGCATACACACACACATACACACACCTGAGACTCAATGCTCTGCCTATTCCAGCACACACGCACACACACACACGGCTCACTGTGATTCAATGCACAGCCTATAACACCACACAGAGACACCCATCACTCTAACTCAAACCGCAGCCTGTACCTGCACATACACACACAAAGACCCACCTTCTGCTACTCAATTCACAGTCTACTGCAGCACACACACACACCTGTCTGTGACTGGAAAAGCTTTCTGTACCAGCACACACACACAGAAACACCTCAGTGAGACTCAATGCACTGCCTATACGAGCAAACACTTAAACACACAGCTCACAGTGAATCAATACAGAGTCTATACCAGCACACACACAGACACACACAGAGCCCACTCTGTCTCAATGGTCATTCAGTGCTAGCACACACACACACACACACAGATACACACACACACACTCGTTCATGTCAAAGTGGATAAAAACACAGTCCACACCATCACAGACACACACACACTGCACTACTAACTGTGACTCAATGCACAGTATACACCAGCAAATACACACACACACATACACACACATCTCCTACACATTTAACTGTGACTCAGTGCTGTGACTATACCAGCTCCCCACACACACATGGTTCACCATGACTCAATGCAGAGCCAATAACTGTACACACACAAAAACATACACACACATATGGCTCAGTTTGACCTAACGAAGAGTCTGTAGCACCACATACACACATGAACACCTCAGTGACTCAGTGTTCAGCCTGTACCATCACACACACACACATACAAAAATACACATACACACAAAAATACGGCTTGCTGTGATTCAATGCACAGCCTATTACACCACACAGAGACACCCATCTCTCTGACTCAAACCGCAGCCTGTACTTGCACATACACACACAAAGACCCACCTTCTGTGACTCAATTCACAGCCTACTGCAGCACACACACACACAAACACAACCATCACTGTGACTCAATGCACCTCCTATACCAGCATACACACATGGCTCACTGTGGATCAATGCACAGCCTATACAAGAACACACAAACACACACTCACACATAACTGACTGTGACTCAGGGAACCACCTATAGCAGCACACACACACACACACACACAAACATACACGGCTCTCTTGGACTCAATGCACTGCACATACCAGCACACACACACACACACACACATATATGACTCACTGACTCAATGCATAGCCTGTACTGGCACACACACAAGGCTTACTGTGACTCAAGGCAGAGTCTAGACCAACATACAAACACATGGCTCACTGTGACGCAATGTAATGCCTATGCCAGCACACACACAGAGAGACACATGCATGGCTCTCTCTTATTCAATGCACGCACTATACCATCACAAACACAAACACACACACATGCACAGTCACTGTGCCACAGTACACAGCCTATACCACAACACCCATGCAAAGACACATATGCACGGCTCTTTGTGACTCTATGCACACCCTATACTATCACCTACACACATTCACACATGGCTCGTTGTGAATCAGTGCACAGTCTGTAGTTCCAGGTATACAAACACAGACACACACCTCAGTGATTCAATGAAAAGCCCATACCATCACACACACACACACATACACACACAGCTCACTGTGAATCAGTATACGGTCTTCAGCTCCATGTACATACACACACAACACACCTTAGTGAATTAATGCAGAGACCATACCAACATACACACACACATACACACACCTGAGACTCAATGCTCTGCCTATTGCAGCACACACACACACACACAGCTCACTGTGATTCAATACCAGCCTGTACCTGCACACACACACACTCTCACACACCACGCCGTGTGACTCAATGCAGCTTATACCACCACACAGACACACAGACACACACACACACCTCACTGTGACTCAATGCCAAGCCCATACAAGTAAACAGACACACACAACCATGGTTCACTGAGACTCAATGAACAGTGTATACTAGCACATACAAACACATGGCTCAATGTGAGTCAATGCATAGCCTATACCCACACACACATACACAGAAACACACCTTAATGTGGCTCAGTGCACAGCCTATAGCAGTACACACACACACACACACCGCTCACTGATTCAATGCAAATCCCTTATCAGCATACACATACACATACACTCACCTAGGTGTTACTCAATTCTCAGCCTATAGCAGCACACACACACACCTTACTGTGACTCATGCAGACTCTACAGCACCAAATACACAAACATTAACACAGGGCTGGGATTCAATGCACAATCCATACCAGCAAAGGCACACACACCACACCACACTGTGACTCAATGGTCAGATTATACCAGCACACACACATGGCTCACTGTGTCCTAGTGCACAGCATAAAACATCACACACACACCCCACACTGTGACTCAATGCACAGCCTGTACCTACACATACACACACACACACCTCACTGTGACAAAAAGTGCAGCCTATGCCAGCACACACACACACCTCAATGTGACACAATGGTCAGCCTATACCAGAACACGCAGACACACACACATCACTGTGACTCAATGCACAGACTATACCAGCGTGCACACAAACACACAGCACTGTGACTCAATGTACAATGTATACCAAAACACACAAGCATACACTCACACCTCAGTGTCACTCAATGCACAGCCTATACCAGCACCACACATACACACCTGCACAGATACAGGGTTCGCTGTGACTCAATGCACAACCTATAGAAGAACACACACACATACCAACATGCACACACACATGGCTGACCGTGACTCAATCAATCGTCTATACCAGCACACACACACACGACTCACTGTGACTCAATGCAGTCTTTAGCACAACAAACACAGACACACACACCCATTGAATCAATGAAAGCCCACCAACACACAACACACCCATGGCTCCGTGTTACACAATGCGCAGCCTCTAGCAGCACACACACACACCCACACACACAGCCACACATATGCACGGCTCACTGTATCTCAATGTACATCTTATACCGGAACACACACACACACACACACACACACACACATACACGGCCACATACCACACTGTGACTCAAAGTTCAGAATATACCAGCATGCACACATGAAAACAGCTCACTCACACTCAGTGCATGGCTTATACCATCACGAAACACACACGTGTATCACTATGTGTCAATGCATAAACTATACCAGCATTCACACACACAAACATGGCCATGACTCAGTTCACAGATTTTACAAGCACACACACACACATGGCTCACTGTCACCCAATAACCAGCCTACGCCAGGACAGACACACAAACACACCTCACTGTGAATGAATGCACAGCCTATACCAGTACAGAAACATACACAAACACACAAGGCACACTGTGACTAATAGCCAGCCTTTAGATGCAGACACATGCACACTCCCACAAACACACTTCACTGTGACACAATGCTCAGCCTGTAGCACAACACACAGACACACATACCCCCAGATGACTGTGAAAAATGCAAAGCATACACCAGCACACACCCACACACACAGTTCAATGTGAATCAATGCACAGCTTATAAAATCACACACAAATGCGCACGCACACACGGCTAACTGTGACAGAATGCACAGAATGGAACAGCACACACACACACAATCACACACACACCTCACTGTGATTCAATGTGCAGCCTCTACAAGAGCACTCACACATACACATGGCTCACTGTGACTGAATGCGCAGCCTATACCAGCACACACACGAAAACACACAGCTCACTGTGATTCAATGCCCAGCCTATACTTGCACACACACGTACACTTACACACACACCTCACTGTGACTCAATGCTCAGCCTATACCAGCCCAGAGGTATTCACAAACAAACACAGAGCTCACTGTGACTCAATGCACATTAACTTGAAGCAAACAACACACACACACACACACACACACACATGGTTCTCTGTGACTCAGTTCACAGTCTATACTAGCATCACACCCACACTCACAGCTCACTGTGACTTACTGCACCACCTATATAGGCACACACATACACACAAAGCCACAGACACCTACGGCTCACTGTAACTCGGTGTACATCTTGTACTGGCAAAACAAACTCACAGCCAAACTGTGACTCAATGCTCAAACTATATCAGCACATGCACACACAAACAGCTCACTGTGAATCAATTGACAGCCTATACCATCACAAACACATAAACAGCTCACTATGAGTCAATGCATAGCCTATGTCTGCATGCATACACACACACACACACACACACACATGGCCGTGACTCAGTTCACAGTCTATACCAGCACATAATCACACATGGCTTACTGTGACAAAACACGCAACCGAACACAGCACATGTGGACACCCACACACCCAGAGACACACATGACTCACTGTGACTCAATGCACTGTCCATATTTGCACAGACACACACAGATGGCTCACTGGGACCCTGTGCACAGCTTATACCAACAAACCCTCACAGACACTAACGGAGCACTGTGACTCAATGCATAGCCTATATCAACAGGCATACACACACACACAAAAATACGGCAATGTGACTCAGTGCACAGCTTATAACAGAACACATGCATGCACACACACAAAAACAAACATGGCTCACTGATACTCAATCCACAGTCTCTAACAGCACACACACACTCACACTCAAACCTCACTGTGTCTGAATACACACTCACACAGACACTGACACACATGTCACTGTGACTCAATGCACAGCCTATCTCAGCACACACACACAGACATACAAAGCTGAGACTCAATGCCCAGTGTACACCTGAACAGACACACACACCTCACTGTGACTCAATGCACAGCCTATACCAGCACACAAACACACACATGCACACACACACACGGCTCACTGTGACTCAATGCCCAGCATAAACCTGAAAAGACACACACTATCAGACACAAACATCACTGGTTCTCATTGCGTGGCTTTTACCACTGCACATAAACACAAACTCACACACACACCTCACTGTGACTCAATGTCCAGCCTATATGTTCACACACATGCACACTCACACACACACAGCTCACAGTGAATCAATGCAAAACATATAGCCACACAACATGCACAACCACACATTAACTCAATGTGAATCAATGCATAGCCTATACCAGCACACATGCATGCACACACACAGACTCAATGCACAGTCTATAGAGTGACACACAGAAACACATAGCTCAGTGTTACACAATGCCCAGCCTCTAGCAGCACACACACACACACACAGCCACACACATGCACGGCTCACTGTATCTCAATGTACATCTCATACCAGAACACACACACACACACACACACACACAGCTCATTGTGAAACAATGCAAAATGTATACCAGCAGACATCCACACACCCACACTCACAGTTCAATGTGAATCAAGGCACAGCCTATAAAAGCACACATGCATGCACACACACACAGCAAACTGTGACTGAATGTCCAGTATGTAACAGCACACACACACACTCATACACACCTCACTGTTAACCAGTGTGCAGCTTCTACAAGCACAGTCACATACACACACAGCTCACTGTAACTGAATGTGCAGCCTATATCAGCACACACACAAACACACACAGCTCACTGTGCTTCAATGTCCAGCCTATACTTGCACACACATGAACACTCACACACACACCACACTGTGACTCAATTCTCAGCCTATGCCAGCCCAGAGGTATTCAAAAACACACACAGAGCTACTGTGACTCAATGCACATTACCTAACAGCACACACACACACACACAAACATACACTGCTCATTGGACTCAATGCACTGTCTAAACAAGCACACACACACACAAACACACACACACATATGACTCACTGACTCAATGCACAACCTGTACTGGCACACACACAAGGCTTACTGTGACTCAGTGCAGAGTCTACACCAACATACAAACACATGGCTCACTGTGACTCAATGTAATGCCTATGCCAGCACACACACACAGAGACACATGCATGGCTCTCTCTGATTCAATGCATGTACTATACCATCACAAACACACACACACACACACACGCACAGTCACTGTGACACAATGAAGACCCTATACCACAACACCCATGCAAAGACACATATGCACGGCTCTTTGTGACTCTATGCACACCCTATACTATCACATACACACAGTCACACATGGCTCATTGTGAATCAGTGCACAGTCTGTAGTTCCAGGTATACACACACAAACACACAACTCAGTGACTCAATGCCAAGCCCATACCATCACACACACACACACACATACACACACAGCTCAGTGTGAATCAGTGTACAGTCTTCAGCTCCATGTACATACACACACAACACACCTTAGTGAATCAATGCAGAGACGATACCAGCATACACACACACATACACACACCTGAGACTCAATGCTCTGCCTATTGCAGCACACACAAACACACACGCACACACACGCCTCACTGTGGTTCAATACCAGCCTGTACCTGCACACACTCACACTCTCACACACACCGCCGTGTGACTCAATGCAGTTTATACCACCACACAGACACACAGGCACACACAAACACCTGTCTGAGACTCAATGCCAAGCCCATACAAGTAAACAGACACACACAACAATGGCTCACTGAGACTCAATGAACAGTGTATAGTAGCACATACAAACACATGGCTCAATGTGAGTCAATGCATAGCCTATACCCGCACACACACACACAGAAACACACCTTAATATGGCTCAGTGTACAGCCTATAGCAGTACACACACACATCTTACTGTGACTCATGCAGACTCTACAGCACCAAATACACAAACACTAACACAGGGCTGGGATTCTATGCACAGTCCATACCAGCAAAGGCACACACACCACACCACACTGTGACTCAATGGTCAGATTATACCAGCACACACACATGGCTCACTGTGTCCTAGTGCACAGCATAAAACATCACACACACACCCCACACTGTGACTCAATGCACAGCCTGTACCTACACATACACACACACACACCTCACTGTGACAAAAAGTGCAGCCTATGCCAGCACACACACACACCTCAATGTGACACAATGGTCAGCCTATACCAGAACACGCAGACACACACACATCACTGTGACTCAATGCACAGACTATACCAGCGTGCACACAAACACACAGCACTGTGACTCAATGTACAATGTATACCAAAACACACAAGCATACACTCACACCTCAGTGTCACTCAATGCACAGCCTATACCAGCACCACACATACACACCTGCACAGATACAGGGTTCGCTGTGACTCAATGCACAACCTATAGAAGAACACACACACATACCAACATGCACACACACATGGCTGACCGTGACTCAATCAATCGTCTATACCAGCACACACACACACGACTCACTGTGACTCAATGCAGTCTTTAGCACAACAAACACAGACACACACACCCATTGAATCAATGAAAGCCCACCAACACACAACACACCCATGGCTCCGTGTTACACAATGCGCAGCCTCTAGCAGCACACACACACACCCACACACACAGCCACACATATGCACGGCTCACTGTATCTCAATGTACATCTTATACCGGAACACACACACACACACACACACACACACACACACACACACATACACGGCCACATACCACACTGTGACTCAAAGTTCAGAATATACCAGCATGCACACATGAAAACAGCTCACTCACACTCAGTGCATGGCTTATACCATCACGAAACACACACGTGTATCACTATGTGTCAATGCATAAACTATACCAGCATTCACACACACAAACATGGCCATGACTCAGTTCACAGATTTTACAAGCACACACACACACATGGCTCACTGTCACCCAATAACCAGCCTACGCCAGGACAGACACACAAACACACCTCACTGTGAATGAATGCACAGCCTATACCAGTACAGAAACATACACAAACACACAAGGCACACTGTGACTAATAGCCAGCCTTTAGATGCAGACACATGCACACTCCCACAAACACACTTCACTGTGACACAATGCTCAGCCTGTAGCACAACACACAGACACACATACCCCCAGATGACTGTGAAAAATGCAAAGCATACACCAGCACACACCCACACACACAGTTCAATGTGAATCAATGCACAGCTTATAAAATCACACACAAATGCGCACGCACACACGGCTAACTGTGACAGAATGCACAGAATGGAACAGCACACACACACACAATCACACACACACCTCACTGTGATTCAATGTGCAGCCTCTACAAGAGCACTCACACATACACATGGCTCACTGTGACTGAATGCGCAGCCTATACCAGCACACACACGAAAACACACAGCTCACTGTGATTCAATGCCCAGCCTATACTTGCACACACACGTACACTTACACACACACCTCACTGTGACTCAATGCTCAGCCTATACCAGCCCAGAGGTATTCACAAACAAACACAGAGCTCACTGTGACTCAATGCACATTAACTTGAAGCAAACAACACACACACACACACACACACACACATGGTTCTCTGTGACTCAGTTCACAGTCTATACTAGCATCACACCCACACTCACAGCTCACTGTGACTTACTGCACCACCTATATAGGCACACACATACACACAAAGCCACAGACACCTACGGCTCACTGTAACTCGGTGTACATCTTGTACTGGCAAAACAAACTCACAGCCAAACTGTGACTCAATGCTCAAACTATATCAGCACATGCACACACAAACAGCTCACTGTGAATCAATTGACAGCCTATACCATCACAAACACATAAACAGCTCACTATGAGTCAATGCATAGCCTATGTCTGCATGCATACACACACACACACACACACACATGGCCGTGACTCAGTTCACAGTCTATACCAGCACATAATCACACATGGCTTACTGTGACAAAACATGCAACCGAACACAGCACATGTGGACACACACACACCCAGAGACACACATGACTCACTGTGACTCAATGCACTGTCCATATTTGCACAGACACACACAGATGGCTCACTGGGACCCTGTGCACAGCTTATACCAACAAACCCTCACAGACACTAACGGAGCACTGTGACTCAATGCATAGCCTATATCAACAGGCATACACACACACACAAAAATACGGCAATGTGACTCAGTGCACAGCTTATAACAGAACACATGCATGCACACACACAAAAACAAACATGGCTCACTGATACTCAATCCACAGTCTCTAACAGCACACACACACTCACACTCAAACCTCACTGTGTCTGAATACACACTCACACAGACACTGACACACATGTCACTGTGACTCAATGCACAGCCTATCTCAGCACACACACACAGACATACAAAGCTGAGACTCAATGCCCAGTGTACACCTGAACAGACACACACACCTCACTGTGACTCAATGCACAGCCTATACCAGCACACAAACACACACATGCACACACACACACGGCTCACTGTGACTCAATGCCCAGCATAAACCTGAAAAGACACACACTATCAGACACAAACATCACTGGTTCTCATTGCGTGGCTTTTACCACTGCACATAAACACAAACTCACACACACACCTCACTGTGACTCAATGTCCAGCCTATATGTTCACACACATGCACACTCACACACACACAGCTCACAGTGAATCAATGCAAAACATATAACCACACAACATGCACAACCACACACTAACTCAATGTGAATCAATGCATAGCCTATACCAGCACACATGCATGCACACACACAGACTCAATGCACAGTCTATAGAGTGACACAGAGAAACACATAGCTCAGTGTTACACAATGCCCAGCCTCTCGCAGCACACACACACACACACAGCCACACACATGCACGGCTCACTGTATCTCAATGTACATCTCATACCAGAACACACACACACACACACACACAGCTCATTGTGAAACAATGCAAAATGTATACCAGCAGACATCCACACACCCACACTCACAGTTCAATGTGAATCAAGGCACAGCCTATAAAAGCACACATGCATGCACACACACACACAGCAAACTGTGACTGAATGCCCAGTATGTAACAGCACACACACATTCATACACACCTCACTATTAACCAGTGTGCAGCTTCTACAAGCACACTCACATACACACACAGCTCACTGTAACTGAATGTGCAGCCTATATCAGCACACACACAAACACACACAGCTCACTGTGCTTCAATGTCCAGCCTATACTTGCACACACATGAACACTCACACACACACCACACTGTGACTCAATTCTCAGCCTATGCCAGGCCAGAGGTATTCAAAAACACACACAGAGCTACTGTGACTCAATGCACATTACCTAACAGCACACACACACACACAAACATACACTGCTCATTGGACTCAATGCACTGTCTAAACAAGCACACACACACACAAACACACACACACATATGACTCACTGACTCAATGCACAACCTGTACTGGCACACACACAAGGCTTACTGTGACTCAATGCAGAGTCTACACCAACATACAAACACATGGCTCACTGTGACTCAATGTAATGCCTATGCCAGCACACACACACAGAGACACATGCATGGCTCTCTCTGATTCAATGCATGTACTATACCATCACAAACACACACACACACACACACACGCACAGTCACTGTGACACAATGAAGACCCTATACCACAACACCCATGCAAAGACACATATGCACGGCTCTTTGTGACTCTATGCACACCCTATACTATCACATACACACAGTCACACATGGCTCATTGTGAATCAGTGCACAGTCTGTAGTTCCAGGTATACACACACAAACACACACCTCAGTGACTCAATGCCAAACCCATACCATCACACACACACACACATACACACACAGCTCAGTGTGAATCAGTGTACAGTCTTCAGCTCCATGTACATACACACACAACACACCTTAGTGAATCAATGCAGAGACCATACCAGCATACACACACACATACACACACCTGAGACTCAATGCTCTGCCTATTCCAGCACACACAAACACACACGCACACACACGCTTCACTGTGGTTCAATACCAGCCTGTACCTGCACACACTCACACTCTCACACACACCGCCGTGTGACTCAATGCAGTTTATACCACCACACAGACACACAGGCACACACAAACACCTGTCTGAGACTCAATGCCAAGTCCATACAAGTAAACAGACACACACAACAATGGCTCACTGAGACTCAATGAACAGTGTATAGTAGCACATACAAACACATGGCTCAATGTGAGTCAATGCATAGCCTATACCCGCACACACACACACAGAAACACACCTTAATATGGCTCAGTGTACAGCCTATAGCAGTACACACACACATCTTACTGTGACTCATGCAGACTCTACAGCACCAAATACACAAACACTAACACAGGGCTGGGATTCTATGCACAGTCCATACCAGCAAAGGCACACACACCACACCACACTGTGACTCAATGTTCAGATTATACCAGCACACACACACGACTCACTGTGTCCTAGTGCACAGAATATAACATCACACACACACCCCACACTGTGACTCAATGCACAGCCTGTACCTACACATACACACACACACACTTCACTGTGACAAAATATGCAGCCTATACCAGCACACACACACACACACCCTCAATGTTACACAATGGTCAGCCTATATCAGAACACGCAGACACACACACACATCACTCTGACTCACTGCACATCCTATACCAGTGCACTCACACACACACACACATGGCTGACTGTGAATCAATGCACACTCTATACCAGGACACACACACACACACACACACAAGGCTCCCTGTGACTCAGTGCACAGGATATGCTAGCAGACATACACACACAGAGAAGCACATACGGCAAACTGTGAGTCAATCCACAGCCCATACCTCCACACACGCACATATACTGACACTCAAAAACACAGCTCAGTGTGATTCAATGCAAATCCTATACCAGAAAGTGCACACACACAGACACAAACCTCCCTATGAATCAGTGCATAGCATATAACATCACACACATACACCTCACTGTGACTCAATGTGCTGCCTCTACCTGCACACACACACACACAAAACTCAATATGACTCAATGAGCAGGCTGTACCAGCACACATATACACACATGTGCACACAGATCTCAGTGTGCCTCAAT
This sequence comes from Globicephala melas, assembly GCF_963455315.2. Taxonomy (NCBI): domain Eukaryota; kingdom Metazoa; phylum Chordata; class Mammalia; order Artiodactyla; family Delphinidae; genus Globicephala; species Globicephala melas. Next base: position 115,745 of record NW_027207665.1, on the reverse strand, counting down.
TGTCAGCCTATACCAGAACACACAGACACACACACCTCCCACTCTGACTCAATGCACAACCTATACCAGCGTGCACACACACTCACATGGCACAGTGAATCAAGGCACAATTTTACCAGCACATGCACACACACCTCAGAGTGATTCAAAGCTCAGCCTATACCAGCAAACACACACACACAAACACAGACATGCACAGATGCAGGCCTCACTGTGACTCAATGCACAGCCTATACCAGTACACACACACACACACCAACACGCACTCACACATGGCTCACTGGTACTCAATAAATCGCCTATACCAGCACACACACACACAGCGCACTGTGACTCAATGCAGTCTGTATCACCACACACTCACACACACACCCATGAGTCAATAAAGCCCATACCAGCACAATAAAGCCCATACCAGCACACAAACTCACATGCACACACACACACACGAGACTGTGACTGAAAACGCTTCCTGTACCAGCACACACACACACAAACACCTCACTGTGACTCAATGCACAGCCTATATGAGCGCACACATACACACACAGCTCACAGTGACTCAATACAGAGTCTATACCAGCTCACACACAGACACACAGCCCACTCTGTCTCAATTGTCATCTAGTGCCAGCACACACACACACACACAAACACACAAACACACACAGCCGTTCAGGTCAAAGTGGATAAAACCACAGTCCACACCATCACAGCACACACACACCGCACTACTCACTGTGACTCAATGCACAGTCTACACCAGCAAATACACACATACACAAACAACTCCCACACATTCAACTGTGACTCAGTGCTCTGACTATACCAGCTCCCCACACACACATGGTTCACTGTGACTCAGTGCACAGCAAATAACTGTACACACACACACCTACACACAGATATGGCTCAGTTTGACCTAACGAACAGTCTGTAGCACCACATACACACATGCACACCTCAGTGACTCAATGTTCAGCCTGTACCATCACACACACACACGCATACACAAATACACATACACACACTAATACGGCTCGCTGTGATTCAATACACAGCCTATAACACCACACAGAGACACCCATCACTGTGACTCGAACTGCAGCTTGTACCTGCACATACACACACAAAGTCCCACCTTCTGTGACTCAATTCACAGCCTACTGCAGCATACACACAGAAAAACAACCATCACTGTGATTCAATGCACCGCCTATACCACCATACACACAGGGCTCACTGTGATTCAATACACAACCTATACAAGAACACACAAACACTCACTCACACATACCAGACTGTGACTCAGTGAACCACCTATAGCAGCACGCACACTCACACACAAACATACACGGCTCATTGGACTCAATGCACTGTCTATACCAGCACACACACACACACACACACACACATATGACTCACTAACTCAATGCACAGCCTGTACTGGCACACACACAAGGCTTACTGTGACTCAATGCAGAGTCTACACCAGCATACAAACACATGGCTCTCTGTGACTCAATGTAATGCCTATGCCAACACACACACACAGAGACACATGCATGGCTCTCTCTGATTCAACGCACGTACTATACCATCACAAACACACACACACACACACACACACACGGACAGTCACTGTGACACAATGCACAGCCTATACCACAACACCTATGCAAAGACACATATGCACGGCTCTTTGTGAGTCTATGCACACCCTATACTATCACATACACACATTCACACATGGCTCATTGTGAATCAGTGCACAGTCTGTAGTTCCAGGTGTACACACACAGACACACCCCTCAGTGACTCAATGCAAAGCCCATACCATCACACACACACACACATACACACACAGCTCACTGTGAATCAGTGTACAGTGTTCAGCTTCATGTACATACACACACAACACACCTTAGTGAATCAATGCAGAGACCATACCAGCATACACACACACATACACACACCTGAGACTCAATGCTCTGCCTATTCCAGCACACACGCACACACACACACGGCTCACTGTGATTCAATGCACAGCCTATAACACCACACAGAGACACCCATCACTCTAACTCAAACCGCAGCCTGTACCTGCACATACACACACAAAGACCCACCTTCTGCTACTCAATTCACAGTCTACTGCAGCACACACACACACCTGTCTGTGACTGGAAAAGCTTTCTGTACCAGCACACACACACAGAAACACCTCAGTGAGACTCAATGCACTGCCTATACGAGCAAACACTTAAACACACAGCTCACAGTGAATTAATACAGAGTCTATACCAGCACACACACAGACACACACAGAGCCCACTCTGTCTCAATGGTCATTCAGTGCTAGCACACACACACACACACACACACAGATACACACACACACACTCGTTCATGTCAAAGTGGATAAAAACACAGTCCACACCATCACAGACACACACACACTGCACTACTAACTGTGACTCAATGCACAGTATACACCAGCAAATACACACACACACATACACACACATCTCCTACACATTTAACTGTGACTCAGTGCTGTGACTATACCAGCTCCCCACACACACATGGTTCACCATGACTCAATGCAGAGCCAATAACTGTACACACACAAAAACATACACACACATATGGCTCAGTTTGACCTAACGAAGAGTCTGTAGCACCACATACACACATGAACACCTCAGTGACTCAGTGTTCAGCCTGTACCATCACACACACACACATACAAAAATACACATACACACAAAAATACGGCTTGCTGTGATTCAATGCACAGCCTATTACACCACACAGAGACACCCATCTCTCTGACTCAAACCGCAGCCTGTACTTGCACATACACACACAAAGACCCACCTTCTGTGACTCAATTCACAGCCTACTGCAGCACACACACACACAAACACAACCATCACTGTGACTCAATGCACCTCCTATACCAGCATACACACATGGCTCACTGTGGATCAATGCACAGCCTATACAAGAACACACAAACACACACTCACACATAACTGACTGTGACTCAGGGAACCACCTATAGCAGCACACACACACACACACAAACATACACGGCTCTCTTGAACTCAATGCACTGCACATACCAGCACACACACACACACACACACATATATGACTCACTGACTCAATGCATAGCCTGTACTGGCACACACACAAGGCTTACTGTGACTCAAGGCAGAGTCTAGACCAACATACAAACACATGGCTCACTGTGACGCAATGTAATGCCTATGCCAGCACACACACAGAGAGACACATGCATGGCTCTCTCTTATTCAATGCACGCACTATACCATCACAAACACAAACACACACACATGCACAGTCACTGTGTCACAGTACACAGCCTATACCACAACACCCATGCAAAGACACATATGCACGGCTCTTTGTGACTCTATGCACACCCTATACTATCACCTACACACATTCACACATGGCTCGTTGTGAATCAGTGCACAGTCTGTAGTTCCAGGTATACAAACACAGACACACACCTCAGTGATTCAATGAAAAGCCCATACCATCACACACACACACACATACACACACAGCTCACTGTGAATCAGTATACGGTCTTCAGCTCCATGTACATACACACACAACACACCTTAGTGAATTAATGCAGAGACCATACCAACATACACACACACATACACACACCTGAGACTCAATGCTCTGCCTATTGCAGCACACACACACACACACACACACACAGCTCACTGTGATTCAATACCAGCCTGTACCTGCACACACACACACTCTCACACACCACGCCGTGTGACTCAATGCAGCTTATACCACCACACAGACACACAGACACACACACACACCTCACTGTGACTCAATGCCAAGCCCATACAAGTAAACAGACACACACAACCATGGTTCACTGAGACTCAATGAACAGTGTATACTAGCACATACAAACACATGGCTCAATGTGAGTCAATGCATAGCCTATACCCACACACACATACACAGAAACACACCTTAATGTGGCTCAGTGCACAGCCTATAGCAGTACACACACACACACACACCGCTCACTGGTTCAATGCAAATCCCTTATCAGCATACACATACACATACACTCACCTAGGTGTTACTCAATTCTCAGCCTATAGCAGCACACACACACACCTTACTGTGACTCATGCAGACTCTACAGCACCAAATACACAAACATTAACACAGGGCTGGGATTCAATGCACAATCCATACCAGCAAAGGCACACACACCACACCACACTGTGACTCAATGGTCAGATTATACCAGCACACACACATGGCTCACTGTGTCCTAGTGCACAGCATATAACATCACACACACACCCCACACTGTGACTCAATGCACAGCCTGTACCTACACATACACACACACACACCTCACTGTGACAAAAAGTGCAGCCTATGCCAGCACACACACACACCTCAATGTGACACAATGGTCAGCCTATACCAGAACACGCAGACACACACACATCACTGTGACTCAATGCACAGACTATACCAGCGTGCACACAAACACACAGCACTGTGACTCAATGTACAATGTATACCAAAACACACAAGCATACACTCACACCTCAGTGTCACTCAATGCACAGCCTATACCAGCACCACACATACACACCTGCACAGATACAGGGTTCGCTGTGACTCAATGCACAACCTATAGAAGAACACACACACATACCAACATGCACACACACATGGCTGACCGTGACTCAATCAATCGTCTATACCAGCACACACACACACGACTCACTGTGACTCAATGCAGTCTTTAGCACAACAAACACAGACACACACACCCATTGAATCAATGAAAGCCCACCAACACACAACACACCCATGGCTCCGTGTTACACAATGCGCAGCCTCTAGCAGCACACACACACACCCACACACACAGCCACACATATGCACGGCTCACTGTATCTCAATGTACATCTTATACCGGAACACACACACACATACACGGCCACATACCACACTGTGACTCAAAGTTCAGAATATACCAGCATGCACACATGAAAACAGCTCACTCACACTCAGTGCATGGCTTATACCATCACGAAACACACACGTGTATCACTATGTGTCAATGCATAAACTATACCAGCATTCACACACACAAACATGGCCATGACTCAGTTCACAGATTTTACAAGCACACACACACACATGGCTCACTGTCACCCAATAACCAGCCTACGCCAGGACAGACACACAAACACACCTCACTGTGAATGAATGCACAGCCTATACCAGTACAGAAACATACACAAACACACAAGGCACACTGTGACTAATAGCCAGCCTTTAGATGCAGACACATGCACACTCCCACAAACACACTTCACTGTGACACAATGCTCAGCCTGTAGCACAACACACAGACACACATACCCCCAGATGACTGTGAAAAATGCAAAGCATACACCAGCACACACCCACACACACAGTTCAATGTGAATCAATGCACAGCTTATAAAATCACACACAAATGCGCACACACACACGGCTAACTGTGACAGAATGCACAGAATGGAACAGCACACACACACACAATCACACACACACCTCACTGTGATTCAATGTGCAGCCTCTACAAGAGCACTCACACATACACATGGCTCACTGTGACTGAATGCGCAGCCTATACCAGCACACACACGAAAACACACAGCTCACTGTGATTCAATGCCCAGCCTATACTTGCACACACACGTACACTTACACACACACCTCACTGTGACTCAATGCTCAGCCTATACCAGCCCAGAGGTATTCACAAACAAACACAGAGCTCACTGTGACTCAATGCACATTAACTTGAAGCAAACAACACACACACACACACACACACACACATGGTTCTCTGTGACTCAGTTCACAGTCTATACTAGCATCACACCCACACTCACAGCTCACTGTGACTTACTGCACCACCTATATAGGCACACACATACACACAAAGCCACAGACACCTACGGCTCACTGTAACTCGGTGTACATCTTGTACTGGCAAAACAAACTCACAGCCAAACTGTGACTCAATGCTCAAACTATATCAGCACATGCACACACAAACAGCTCACTGTGAATCAATTGACAGCCTATACCATCACAAACACATAAACAGCTCACTATGAGTCAATGCATAGCCTATGTCTGCATGCATACACACACACACACACACACACACATGGCCGTGACTCAGTTCACAGTCTATACCAGCACATAATCACACATGGCTTACTGTGACAAAACATGCAACCGAACACAGCACATGTGGACACACACACACCCAGAGACACACATGACTCACTGTGACTCAATGCACTGTCCATATTTGCACAGACACACACAGATGGCTCACTGGGACCCTGTGCACAGCTTATACCAACAAACCCTCACAGACACTAACGGAGCACTGTGACTCAATGCATAGCCTATATCAACAGGCATACACACACACACAAAAATACGGCAATGTGACTCAGTGCACAGCTTATAACAGAACACATGCATGCACACACACAAAAACAAACATGGCTCACTGATACTCAATCCACAGTCTCTAACAGCACACACACACTCACACTCAAACCTCACTGTGTCTGAATACACACTCACACAGACACTGACACACATGTCACTGTGACTCAATGCACAGCCTATCTCAGCACACACACACAGACATACAAAGCTGAGACTCAATGCCCAGTGTACACCTGAACAGACACACACACCTCACTGTGACTCAATGCACAGCCTATACCAGCACACAAACACACACATGCACACACACACACGGCTCACTGTGACTCAATGCCCAGCATAAACCTGAAAAGACACACACTATCAGACACAAACATCACTGGTTCTCATTGCGTGGCTTTTACCACTGCACATAAACACAAACTCACACACACACCTCACTGTGACTCAATGTCCAGCCTATATGTTCACACACATGCACACTCACACACACACAGCTCACAGTGAATCAATGCAAAACATATAACCACACAACATGCACAACCACACACTAACTCAATGTGAATCAATGCATAGCCTATACCAGCACACATGCATGCACACACACAGACTCAATGCACAGTCTATAGAGTGACACAGAGAAACACATAGCTCAGTGTTACACAATGCCCAGCCTCTCGCAGCACACACACACACACACAGCCACACACATGCACGGCTCACTGTATCTCAATGTACATCTCATACCAGAACACACACACACACACACACACAGCTCATTGTGAAACAATGCAAAATGTATACCAGCAGACATCCACACACCCACACTCACAGTTCAATGTGAATCAAGGCACAGCCTATAAAAGCACACATGCATGCACACACACACACAGCAAACTGTGACTGAATGCCCAGTATGTAACAGCACACACACATTCATACACACCTCACTATTAACCAGTGTGCAGCTTCTACAAGCACACTCACATACACACACAGCTCACTGTAACTGAATGTGCAGCCTATATCAGCACACACACAAACACACACAGCTCACTGTGCTTCAATGTCCAGCCTATACTTGCACACACATGAACACTCACACACACACCACACTGTGACTCAATTCTCAGCCTATGCCAGGCCAGAGGTATTCAAAAACACACACAGAGCTACTGTGACTCAATGCACATTACCTAACAGCACACACACACACACAAACATACACTGCTCATTGGACTCAATGCACTGTCTAAACAAGCACACACACACACAAACACACACACACATATGACTCACTGACTCAATGCACAACCTGTACTGGCACACACACAAGGCTTACTGTGACTCAATGCAGAGTCTACACCAACATACAAACACATGGCTCACTGTGACTCAATGTAATGCCTATGCCAGCACACACACACAGAGACACATGCATGGCTCTCTCTGATTCAATGCATGTACTATACCATCACAAACACACACACACACACACACGCACAGTCACTGTGACACAATGAAGACCCTATACCACAACACCCATGCAAAGACACATATGCACGGCTCTTTGTGACTCTATGCACACCCTATACTATCACATACACACAGTCACACATGGCTCATTGTGAATCAGTGCACAGTCTGTAGTTCCAGGTATACACACACAAACACACACCTCAGTGACTCAATGCCAAACCCATACCATCACACACACACACACATACACACACAGCTCAGTGTGAATCAGTGTACAGTCTTCAGCTCCATGTACATACACACACAACACACCTTAGTGAATCAATGCAGAGACCATACCAGCATACACACACACATACACACACCTGAGACTCAATGCTCTGCCTATTCCAGCACACACAAACACACACGCACACACACGCTTCACTGTGGTTCAATACCAGCCTGTACCTGCACACACTCACACTCTCACACACACCGCCGTGTGACTCAATGCAGTTTATACCACCACACAGACACACAGGCACACACAAACACCTGTCTGAGACTCAATGCCAAGCCCATACAAGTAAACAGACACACACAACAATGGCTCACTGAGACTCAATGAACAGTGTATAGTAGCACATACAAACACATGGCTCAATGTGAGTCAATGCATAGCCTATACCCGCACACACACACACAGAAACACACCTTAATATGGCTCAGTGTACAGCCTATAGCAGTACACACACACATCTTACTGTGACTCATGCAGACTCTACAGCACCAAATACACAAACACTAACACAGGGCTGGGATTCTATGCACAGTCCATACCAGCAAAGGCACACACACCACACCACACTGTGACTCAATGTTCAGATTATACCAGCACACACACACGACTCACTGTGTCCTAGTGCACAGAATATAACATCACACACACACCCCACACTGTGACTCAATGCACAGCCTGTACCTACACATACACACACACACACTTCACTGTGACAAAATATGCAGCCTATACCAGCACACACACACACACACCCTCAATGTTACACAATGGTCAGCCTATATCAGAACACGCAGACACACACACACATCACTCTGACTCACTGCACATCCTATACCAGTGCACTCACACACACACACACATGGCTGACTGTGAATCAATGCACACTCTATACCAGGACACACACACACACACACACACAAGGCTCCCTGTGACTCAGTGCACAGGATATGCTAGCAGACATACACACACAGAGAAGCACATACGGCAAACTGTGAGTCAATCCACAGCCCATACCTCCACACACGCACATATACTGACACTCAAAAACACAGCTCAGTGTGATTCAATGCAAATCCTATACCAGAAAGTGCACACACACAGACACAAACCTCCCTATGAATCAGTGCATAGCATATAACATCACACACATACACCTCACTGTGACTCAATGTGCTGCCTCTACCTGCACACACACACACACAAAACTCAATATGACTCAATGAGCAGGCTGTACCAGCACACATATACACACATGTGCACACAGATCTCAGTGTGCCTCAATTGTCAGCCTATACCAGAACACACAGACACACACACCTCCCACTCTGACTCAATGCACAACCTATACCAGCGTGCACACACACTCACATGGCACAGTGAATCAAGGCACAATTTTACCAGCACATGCACACACACCTCAGAGTGATTCAAAGCTCAGCCTATACCAGCAAACACACACACACAAACACAGACATGCACAGATGCAGGCCTCACTGTGACTCAATGCACAGCCTATACCAGTACACACACACACACACCAACACGCACTCACACATGGCTCACTGGTACTCAATAAATCGCCTATACCAGCACACACACACACAGCGCACTGTGACTCAATGCAGTCTGTATCACCACACACTCACACACACACCCATGAGTCAATAAAGCCCATACCAGCACAATAAAGCCCATACCAGCACACAAACTCACATGCACACACACACACACGAGACTGTGACTGAAAACGCTTCCTGTACCAGCACACACACACACAAACACCTCACTGTGACTCAATGCACAGCCTATATGAGCGCACACATACACACACAGCTCACAGTGACTCAATACAGAGTCTATACCAGCTCACACACAGACACACAGCCCACTCTGTCTCAATTGTCATCTAGTGCCAGCACACACACACACACACAAACACACAAACACACACAGCCGTTCAGGTCAAAGTGGATAAAACCACAGTCCACACCATCACAGCACACACACACCGCACTACTCACTGTGACTCAATGCACAGTCTACACCAGCAAATACACACATACACAAACAACTCCCACACATTCAACTGTGACTCAGTGCTCTGACTATACCAGCTCCCCACACACACATGGTTCACTGTGACTCAGTGCACAGCAAATAACTGTACACACACACACCTACACACAGATATGGCTCAGTTTGACCTAACGAACAGTCTGTAGCACCACATACACACATGCACACCTCAGTGACTCAATGTTCAGCCTGTACCATCACACACACACACGCATACACAAATACACATACACACACTAATACGGCTCGCTGTGATTCAATACACAGCCTATAACACCACACAGAGACACCCATCACTGTGACTCGAACTGCAGCTTGTACCTGCACATACACACACAAAGTCCCACCTTCTGTGACTCAATTCACAGCCTACTGCAGCATACACACAGAAAAACAACCATCACTGTGATTCAATGCACCGCCTATACCACCATACACACAGGGCTCACTGTGATTCAATACACAACCTATACAAGAACACACAAACACTCACTCACACATACCAGACTGTGACTCAGTGAACCACCTATAGCAGCATGCACACTCACACACAAACATACACGGCTCATTGGACTCAATGCACTGTCTATACCAGCACACACACACACACACACACACACATATGACTCACTAACTCAATGCACAGCCTGTACTGGCACACACACAAGGCTTACTGTGACTCAATGCAGAGTCTACACCAGCATACAAACACATGGCTCTCTGTGACTCAATGTAATGCCTATGCCAACACACACACACAGAGACACATGCATGGCTCTCTCTGATTCAACGCACGTACTATACCATCACAAACACACACACACACACACACACACACGGACAGTCACTGTGACACAATGCACAGCCTATACCACAACACCTATGCAAAGACACATATGCACGGCTCTTTGTGAGTCTATGCACACCCTATACTATCACATACACACATTCACACATGGCTCATTGTGAATCAGTGCACAGTCTGTAGTTCCAGGTGTACACACACAGACACACCCCTCAGTGACTCAATGCAAAGCCCATACCATCACACACACACACACATACACACACAGCTCACTGTGAATCAGTGTACAGTGTTCAGCTCCATGTACATACACACACAACACACCTTAGTGAATCAATGCAGAGACCATACCAGCATACACACACACATACACACACCTGAGACTCAATGCTCTGCCTATTCCAGCACACACGCACACACACACACGGCTCACTGTGATTCAATGCACAGCCTATAACACCACACAGAGACACCCATCACTCTAACTCAAACCGCAGCCTGTACCTGCACATACACACACAAAGACCCACCTTCTGCTACTCAATTCACAGTCTACTGCAGCACACACACACACCTGTCTGTGACTGGAAAAGCTTTCTGTACCAGCACACACACACAGAAACACCTCAGTGAGACTCAATGCACTGCCTATACGAGCAAACACTTAAACACACAGCTCACAGTGAATTAATACAGAGTCTATACCAGCACACACACAGACACACACAGAGCCCACTCTGTCTCAATGGTCATTCAGTGCTAGCACACACACACACACACACACACAGATACACACACACACACTCGTTCATGTCAAAGTGGATAAAAACACAGTCCACACCATCACAGACACACACACACTGCACTACTAACTGTGACTCAATGCACAGTATACACCAGCAAATACACACACACACATACACACACATCTCCTACACATTTAACTGTGACTCAGTGCTGTGACTATACCAGCTCCCCACACACACATGGTTCACCATGACTCAATGCAGAGCCAATAACTGTACACACACAAAAACATACACACACATATGGCTCAGTTTGACCTAACGAAGAGTCTGTAGCACCACATACACACATGAACACCTCAGTGACTCAGTGTTCAGCCTGTACCATCACACACACACACATACAAAAATACACATACACACAAAAATACGGCTTGCTGTGATTCAATGCACAGCCTATTACACCACACAGAGACACCCATCTCTCTGACTCAAACCGCAACCTGTACTTGCACATACACACACAAAGACCCACCTTCTGTGACTCAATTCACAGCCTACTGCAGCACACACACACACAAACACAACCATCACTGTGACTCAATGCACCTCCTATACCAGCATACACACATGGCTCACTGTGGATCAATGCACAGCCTATACAAGAACACACAAACACACACTCACACATAACTGACTGTGACTCAGGGAACCACCTATAGCAGCACACACACACACACACAAACATACACGGCTCTCTTGGACTCAATGCACTGCACATACCAGCACACACACACACACACACACATATATGACTCACTGACTCAATGCATAGCCTGTACTGGCACACACACAAGGCTTACTGTGACTCAAGGCAGAGTCTAGACCAACATACAAACACATGGCTCACTGTGACGCAATGTAATGCCTATGCCAGCACACACACAGAGAGACACATGCATGGCTCTCTCTTATTCAATGCACGCACTATACCATCACAAACACACACACATGCACAGTCACTGTGCCACAGTACACAGCCTATACCACAACACCCATGCAAAGACACATATGCACGGCTCTTTGTGACTCTATGCACACCCTATACTATCACCTACACACATTCACACATGGCTCGTTGTGAATCAGTGCACAGTCTGTAGTTCCAGGTATACAAACACAGACACACACCTCAGTGATTCAATGAAAAGCCCATACCATCACACACACACACACATACACACACAGCTCACTGTGAATCAGTATACGGTCTTCAGCTCCATGTACATACACACACAACACACCTTAGTGAATTAATGCAGAGACCATACCAACATACACACACACATACACACACCTGAGACTCAATGCTCTGCCTATTGCAGCACACACACACACACACACACACACAGCTCACTGTGATTCAATACCAGCCTGTACCTGCACACACACACACTCTCACACACCACGCCGTGTGACTCAATGCAGCTTATACCACCACACAGACACACAGACACACACACACACCTCACTGTGACTCAATGCCAAGCCCATACAAGTAAACAGACACACACAACCATGGTTCACTGAGACTCAATGAACAGTGTATACTAGCACATACAAACACATGGCTCAATGTGAGTCAATGCATAGCCTATACCCACACACACATACACAGAAACACACCTTAATGTGGCTCAGTGCACAGCCTATAGCAGTACACACACACACACACACCGCTCACTGATTCAATGCAAATCCCTTATCAGCATACACATACACATACACTCACCTAGGTGTTACTCAATTCTCAGCCTATAGCAGCACACACACACACCTTACTGTGACTCATGCAGACTCTACAGCACCAAATACACAAACATTAACACAGGGCTGGGATTCAATGCACATTCCATACCAGCAAAGGCACACACACCACACCACACTGTGACTCAATGGTCAGATTATACCAGCACACACACATGGCTCACTGTGTCCTAGTGCACAGCATATAACATCACACACACACCCCACACTGTGACTCAATGCACAGCCTGTACCTACACATACACACACACACACCTCACTGTGACAAAAAGTGCAGCCTATGCCAGCACACACACACACCTCAATGTGACACAATGGTCAGCCTATACCAGAACACGCAGACACACACACATCACTGTGACTCAATGCACAGACTATACCAGCGTGCACACAAACACACAGCACTGTGACTCAATGTACAATGTATACCAAAACACACAAGCATACACACACACCTCAGTGTCACTCAATGCACAGCCTATACCAGCACCACACATACACACCTGCACAGATACAGGGTTCGCTGTGACTCAATGCACAACCTATAGAAGAACACACACACATACCAACATGCACACACACATGGCTGACCGTGACTCAATCAATCGTCTATACCAGCACACACACACACGACTCACTGTGACTCAATGCAGTCTTTAGCACAACAAACACAGACACACACACCCATTGAATCAATGAAAGCCCACCAACACACAACACACCCATGGCTCCGTGTTACACAATGCGCAGCCTCTAGCAGCACACACACACACCCACACACACAGCCACACATATGCACGGCTCACTGTATCTCAATGTACATCTTATACCGGAACACACACACACACACACACACACACACACACACACACGGCCACATACCACACTGTGACTCAAAGTTCAGAATATACCAGCATGCACACATGAAAATAGCTCACTCACACTCAGTGCATGGCTTATACCATCACGAAACACACACGTGTATCACTATGTGTCAATGCATAAACTATACCAGCATTCACACACACAAACATGGCCATGACTCAGTTCACAGATTTTACAAGCACACACACACACATGGCTCACTGTCACCCAATAACCAGCCTACGCCAGGACAGACACACAAACACACCTCACTGTGAATGAATGCACAGCCTATACCAGTACAGAAACATACACAAACACACAAGGCACACTGTGACTAATAGCCAGCCTTTAGATGCAGACACATGCACACTCCCACAAACACACTTCACTGTGACACAATGCTCAGCCTGTAGCACAACACACAGACACACATACCCCCAGATGACTGTGAAAAATGCAAAGCATACACCAGCACACACCCACACACACAGTTCAATGTGAATCAATGCACAGCTTATAAAATCACACGCAAATGCGCACACACACACGGCTAACTGTGACAGAATGCACAGAATGGAACAGCACACACACACACAATCACACACACACCTCACTGTGATTCAATGTGCAGCCTCTACAAGAGCACTCACACATACACATGGCTCACTGTGACTGAATGCGCAGCCTATACCAGCACACACACGAAAACACACAGCTCACTGTGATTCAATGCCCAGCCTATATTTGCACACACACGTACACTTACACACACACCTCACTGTGACTCAATGCTCAGCCTATACCAGCCCAGAGGTATTCACAAACACACACAGAGCTCACTGTGACTCAATGCACATTAACTTGAAGCAAACAACACACACACACACACACACACACATGGTTCTCTGTGACTCAGTTCACAGTCTATACTAGCATCACACCCACACTCACAGCTCACTGTGACTTACTGCACCACCTATATAGGCACACACATACACACAAAGCCACAGACACCTACGACTCACTGTAACTCGGTGTACATCTTGTACTGGCAAAACAAACTCACAGCCAAACTGTGACTCAATGCTCAAACTATATCAGCACATGCACACACAAACAGCTCACTGTGAATCAATTGACAGCCTATACCATCACAAACACATAAACAGCTCACTATGAGTCAATGCATAGCCTATGTCTGCATGCATACACACACACACACACACACACACACATGGCCGTGACTCAGTTCACAGTCTATACCAGCACATAATCACACATGGCTTACTGTGACAAAACACGCAACCGAACACAGCACATGTGGACACACACACACCCAGAGACACACATGACTCACTGTGACTCAATGCACTGTCCATATTTGCACAGACACACACAGATGGCTCACTGGGACCCTGTGCACAGCTTATACCAACAAACCCTCACAGACACTAACGGAGCACTGTGACTCAATGCATAGCCTATATCAACAGGCATACACACACACACAAAAATACGGCAATGTGACTCAGTGCACAGCTTATAACAGAACACATGCATGCACACACACAAAAACAAACATGGCTCACTGATACTCAATCCACAGTCTCTAACAGCACACACACACTCACACTCAAACCTCACTGTGTCTGAATACACACTCACACAGACACTGACACACATGTCACTGTGACTCAATGCACAGCCTATCTCAGCACACACACACAGACATACAAAGCTGAGACTCAATGCCCAGTGTACACCTGAACAGACACACACACCTCACTGTGACTCAATGCACAGCCTATACCAGCACACAAACACACACATGCACACACACACACGGCTCACTGTGACTCAATGCCCAGCATAAACCTGAAAAGACACACACTATCAGACACAAACATCACTGGTTCTCATTGCGTGGCTTTTACCACTGCACATAAACACAAACTCACACACACACCTCACTGTGACTCAATGTCCAGCCTATATGTTCACACACATGCACACTCACACACACACAGCTCACAGTGAATCAATGCAAAACATATAGCCACACAACATGCACAACCACACATTAACTCAATGTGAATCAATGCATAGCCTATACCAGCACACATGCATGCACACACACAGACTCAATGCACAGTCTATAGAGTGACACACAGAAACACATAGCTCAGTGTTACACAATGCCCAGCCTCTAGCAGCACACACACACACACACAGCCACACACATGCACGGCTCACTGTATCTCAATGTACATCTCATACCAGAACACACACACACACACACACACACACAGCTCATTGTGAAACAATGCAAAATGTATACCAGCAGACATCCACACACCCACACTCACAGTTCAATGTGAATCAAGGCACAGCCTATAAAAGCACACATGCATGCACACACACACACAGCAAACTGTGACTGAATGCCCAGTATGTAACAGCACACACACACTCATACACACCTCACTATTAACCAGTGTGCAGCTTCTACAAGCACACTCACATACACACACAGCTCACTGTAACTGAATGTGCAGCCTATATCAGCACACACACAAACACACACAGCTCACTGTGCTTCAATGTCCAGCCTATACTTGCACACACATGAACACTCACACACACACCACACTGTGACTCAATTCTCAGCCTATGCCAGCCCAGAGTTATTCAAAAACACACACAGAGCTACTGTGACTCAATGCACATTACCTAACAGCACACACACACACACACAAACATACACTGCTCATTGGACTCAATGCACTGTCTAAACAAGCACACACACACACAAACACACACACACATATGACTCACTGACTCAATGCACAACCTGTACTGGCACACACACAAGGTTTACTGTGACTCAATGCAGAGTCTACACCAACATACAAACACATGGCTCACTGTGACTCAATGTAATGCCTATGCCAGCACACACACACAGAGACACATGCATGGCTCTCTCTGATTCAATGCATGTACTATACCATCACAAACACACACACACACACACACGCACAGTCACTGTGACACAATGAAGACCCTATACCACAACACCCATGCAAAGACACATATGCACGGCTCTTTGTGACTCTATGCACACCCTATACTATCACATACACACATTCACACATGGCTCATTGTGAATCAGTGCACAGTCTGTAGTTCCAGGTATACACACACAAACACACACCTCAGTGACTCAATGCCAAACCCATACCATCACACACACACACACATACACACACAGCTCAGTGTGAATCAGTGTACAGTCTTCAGCTCCATGTACATACACACACAACACACCTTAGTGAATCAATGCAGAGACCATACCAGCATACACACACACATACACACACCTGAGACTCAATGCTCTGCCTATTCCAGCACACACAAACACACACGCACACACACGCTTCACTGTGGTTCAATACCAGCCTGTACCTGCACACACTCACACTCTCACACACACCGCCGTGTGACTCAATGCAGTTTATACCACCACACAGACACACAGGCACACACAAACACCTGTCTGAGACTCAATGCCAAGCCCATACAAGTAAACAGACACACACAACAATGGCTCACTGAGACTCAATGAACAGTGTATAGTAGCACATACAAACACATGGCTCAATGTGAGTCAATGCATAGCCTATACCCGCACACACACACACAGAAACACTCCTTAATATGGCTCAGTGTACAGCCTATAGCAGTACACACACACATCCTACTGTGACTCATGCAGACTCTACAGCACCAAATACACAAACACTAACACAGGGCTGGGATTCTATGCACAGTCCATACCAGCAAAGGCACACACACCACACCACACTGTGACTCAATGTTCAGATTATACCAGCACACACACACGACTCACTGTGTCCTAGTGCACAGAATATAACATCACACACACACCCCACACTGTGACTCAATGCACAGCCTGTACCTACACATACACACACACACACTTCACTGTGACAAAATATGCAGCCTATACCAGCACACACACACACACACCCTCAATGTTACACAATGGTCAGCCTATATCAGAACACGCAGACACACACACACATCACTCTGACTCACTGCACATCCTATACCAGTGCACTCACACACACACACACATGGCTGACTGTGAATCAATGCACACTCTATACCAGGACACACACACACACACACACACACAAGGCTCCCTGTGACTCAGTGCACAGGATATGCTAGCAGACATACACACACAGAGAAGCACATACGGCAAACTGTGAGTCAATCCACAGCCCATACCTCCACACACGCACATATACTGACACTCAAAAACACAGCTCAGTGTGATTCAATGCAAATCCTATACCAGAAAGTGCACACACACAGACACAAACCTCCCTATGAATCAGTGCATAGCATATAACATCACACACATACACCTCACTGTGACTCAATGTGCTGCCTCTACCTGCACACACACACACACAAAACTCAATATGACTCAATGAGCAGGCTGTACCAGCACACATATACACACATGTGCACACAGATCTCAGTGTGCCTCAATTGTCAGCCTATACCAGAACACACAGACACACACACCTCCCACTCTGACTCAATGCACAACCTATACCAGCGTGCACACACACTCACATGGCACAGTGAATCAAGGCACAATTTTACCAGCACATGCACACACACCTCAGAGTGATTCAAAGCTCAGCCTATACCAGCAAACACACACACACAAACACAGACATGCACAGATGCAGGCCTCACTGTGACTCAATGCACAGCCTATACCAGTACACACACACACACACCAACACGCACTCACACATGGCTCACTGGTACTCAATAAATCGCCTATACCAGCACACACACACACAGCGCACTGTGACTCAATGCAGTCTGTATCACCACACACTCACACACACACCCATGAGTCAATAAAGCCCATACCAGCACAATAAAGCCCATACCAGCACACAAACTCACATGCACACACACACACACACGAGACTGTGACTGAAAACGCTTCCTGTACCAGCACACACACACACAAACACCTCACTGTGACTCAATGCACAGCCTATATGAGCGCACACATACACACACAGCTCACAGTGACTCAATACAGAGTCTATACCAGCTCACACACAGACACACAGCCCACTCTGTCTCAATTGTCATCTAGTGCCAGCACACACACACACACACAAACACACAAACACACACAGCCGTTCAGGTCAAAGTGGATAAAACCACAGTCCACACCATCACAGCACACACACACCGCACTACTCACTGTGACTCAATGCACAGTCTACACCAGCAAATACACACATACACAAACAACTCCCACACATTCAACTGTGACTCAGTGCTCTGACTATACCAGCTCCCCACACACACATGGTTCACTGTGACTCAGTGCACAGCAAATAACTGTACACACACACACCTACACACAGATATGGCTCAGTTTGACCTAACGAACAGTCTGTAGCACCACATACACACATGCACACCTCAGTGACTCAATGTTCAGCCTGTACCATCACACACACACACGCATACACAAATACACATACACACACTAATACGGCTCGCTGTGATTCAATACACAGCCTATAACACCACACAGAGACACCCATCACTGTGACTCGAACTGCAGCTTGTACCTGCACATACACACACAAAGTCCCACCTTCTGTGACTCAATTCACAGCCTACTGCAGCATACACACAGAAAAACAACCATCACTGTGATTCAATGCACCGCCTATACCACCATACACACAGGGCTCACTGTGATTCAATACACAACCTATACAAGAACACGCAAACACTCACTCACACATACCAGACTGTGACTCAGTGAACCACCTATAGCAGCACGCACACTCACACACAAACATACACGGCTCATTGGACTCAATGCACTGTCTATACCAGCACACACACACACACACACACACACACATATGACTCACTAACTCAATGCACAGCCTGTACTGGCACACACACAAGGCTTACTGTGACTCAATGCAGAGTCTACACCAGCATACAAACACATGGCTCTCTGTGACTCAATGTAATGCCTATGCCAACACACACACACAGAGACACATGCATGGCTCTCTCTGATTCAACGCACGTACTATACCATCACAAACACACACACACACACACACACACACGGACAGTCACTGTGACACAATGCACAGCCTATACCACAACACCTATGCAAAGACACATATGCACGGCTCTTTGTGACTCCATGCACACCCTATACTATCACATACACACATTCACACATGGCTCATTGTGAATCAGTGCACAGTCTGTAGTTCCAGGTGTACACACACAGACACACCCCTCAGTGACTCAATGCAAAGCCCATACCATCACACACACACACACATACACACACAGCTCACTGTGAATCAGTGTACAGTGTTCAGCTCCATGTACATACACACACAACACACCTTAGTGAATCAATGCAGAGACCATACCAGCATACACACACACATACACACACCTGAGACTCAATGCTCTGCCTATTCCAGCACACACGCACACACACACACGGCTCACTGTGATTCAATGCACAGCCTATAACACCACACAGAGACACCCATCACTCTAACTCAAACCGCAGCCTGTACCTGCACATACACACACAAAGACCCACCTTCTGCTACTCAATTCACAGTCTACTGCAGCACACACACACACCTGTCTGTGACTGGAAAAGCTTTCTGTACCAGCACACACACACAGAAACACCTCAGTGAGACTCAATGCACTGCCTATACGAGCAAACACTTAAACACACAGCTCACAGTGAATTAATACAGAGTCTATACCAGCACACACACAGACACACACAGAGCCCACTCTGTCTCAATGGTCATTCAGTGCTAGCACACACACACACACACACACACACAGATACACACACACACACTCGTTCATGTCAAAGTGGATAAAAACACAGTCCACACCATCACAGACACACACACACTGCACTACTAACTGTGACTCAATGCACAGTATACACCAGCAAATACACACACACACATACACACACATCTCCTACACATTTAACTGTGACTCAGTGCTGTGACTATACCAGCTCCCCACACACACATGGTTCACCATGACTCAATGCAGAGCCAATAACTGTACACACACAAAAACATACACACACATATGGCTCAGTTTGACCTAACGAAGAGTCTGTAGCACCACATACACACATGAACACCTCAGTGACTCAGTGTTCAGCCTGTACCATCACACACACACACATACAAAAATACACATACACACAAAAATACGGCTTGCTGTGATTCAATGCACAGCCTATTACACCACACAGAGACACCCATCTCTCTGACTCAAACCGCAGCCTGTACTTGCACATACACACACAAAGACCCACCTTCTGTGACTCAATTCACAGCCTACTGCAGCACACACACACACAAACACAACCATCACTGTGACTCAATGCACCTCCTATACCAGCATACACACATGGCTCACTGTGGATCAATGCACAGCCTATACAAGAACACACAAACACACACTCACACATAACTGACTGTGACTCAGGGAACCACCTATAGCAGCACACACACACACACACAAACATACACGGCTCTCTTGGACTCAATGCACTGCACATACCAGCACACACACACACACACACATATATGACTCACTGACTCAATGCATAGCCTGTACTGGCACACACACAAGGCTTACTGTGACTCAAGGCAGAGTCTAGACCAACATACAAACACATGGCTCACTGTGACGCAATGTAATGCCTATGCCAGCACACACACAGAGAGACACATGCATGGCTCTCTCTTATTCAATGCACGCACTATACCATCACAAACACAAACACACACACATGCACAGTCACTGTGCCACAGTACACAGCCTATACCACAACACCCATGCAAAGACACATATGCACGGCTCTTTGTGACTCTATGCACACCCTATACTATCACCTACACACATTCACACATGGCTCGTTGTGAATCAGTGCACAGTCTGTAGTTCCAGGTATACACACACAGACACACACCTCAGTGATTCAATGAAAAGCCCATACCATCACACACACACACACATACACACACAGCTCACTGTGAATCAGTATACGGTCTTCAGCTCCATGTACATACACACACAACACACCTTAGTGAATTAATGCAGAGACCATACCAACATACACACACACATACACACACCTGAGACTCAATGCTCTGCCTATTGCAGCACACACACACACACACACACACACACAGCTCACTGTGATTCAATACCAGCCTGTACCTGCACACACACACACTCTCACACACCACGCCGTGTGACTCAATGCAGCTTATACCACCACACAGACACACAGACACACACACACACCTCACTGTGACTCAATGCCAAGCCCATACAAGTAAACAGACACACACAACCATGGTTCACTGAGACTCAATGAACAGTGTATACTAGCACATACAAACACATGGCTCAATGTGAGTCAATGCATAGCCTATACCCACACACACATACACAGAAACACACCTTAATGTGGCTCAGTGCACAGCCTATAGCAGTACACACACACACACACACCGCTCACTGATTCAATGCAAATCCCTTATCAGCATACACATACACATACACTCACCTAGGTGTTACTCAATTCTCAGCCTATAGCAGCACACACACACACCTTACTGTGACTCATGCAGACTCTACAGCACCAAATACACAAACATTAACACAGGGCTGGGATTCAATGCACAATCCATACTAGCAAAGGCACACACACCACACCACACTGTGACTCAATGGTCAGATTATACCAGCACACACACATGGCTCACTGTGTCCTAGTGCACAGCATATAACATCACACACACACCCCACACTGTGACTCAATGCACAGCCTGTACCTACACATACACACACACACACCTCACTGTGACAAAAAGTGCAGCCTATGCCAGCACACACACACACCTCAATGTGACACAATGGTCAGCCTATACCAGAACACGCAGACACACACACATCACTGTGACTCAATGCACAGACTATACCGGCGTGCACACAAACACACAGCACTGTGACTCAATGTACAATGTATACCAAAACACACAAGCATACACTCACACCTCAGTGTCACTCAATGCACAGCCTATACCAGCACCACACATACACACCTGCACAGATACAGGGTTCGCTGTGACTCAATGCACAACCTATAGAAGAACACACACACATACCAACATGCACACACACATGGCTGACCGTGACTCAATCAATCGTCTATACCAGCACACACACACACGACTCACTGTGACTCAATGCAGTCTTTAGCACAACAAACACAGACACACACACCCATTGAATCAATGAAAGCCCACCAACACACAACACACCCATGGCTCCGTGTTACACAATGCGCAGCCTCTAGCAGCACACACACACACCCACACACACAGCCACACATATGCACGGCTCACTGTATCTCAATGTACATCTTATACCGGAACACACACACACACACACACACACACACACATACACGGCCACATACCACACTGTGACTCAAAGTTCAGAATATACCAGCATGCACACATGAAAACAGCTCACTCACACTCAGTGCATGGCTTATACCATCACGAAACACACACGTGTATCACTATGTGTCAATGCATAAACTATACCAGCATTCACACACACAAACATGGCCATGACTCAGTTCACAGATTTTACAAGCACACACACACACGGCTCACTGTCACCCAATAACCAGCCTACGCCAGGACAGACACACAAACACACCTCACTGTGAATGAATGCACAGCCTATACCAGTACAGAAACATACACAAACACACAAGGCACACTGTGACTAATAGCCAGCCTTTAGATGCAGACACATGCACACTCCCACAAACACACTTCACTGTGACACAATGCTCAGCCTGTAGCACAACACACAGACACACATACCCCCAGATGACTGTGAAAAATGCAAAGCATACACCAGCACACACCCACACACACAGTTCAATGTGAATCAATGCACAGCTTATAAAATCACACACAAATGCGCACACACACACGGCTAACTGTGACAGAATGCACAGAATGGAACAGCACACACACACACAATCACACACACACCTCATTGTGATTCAATGTGCAGCCTCTACAAGAGCACTCACACATACACATGGCTCACTGTGACTGAATGCGCAGCCTATACCAGCACACACACGAAAACACACAGCTCACTGTGATTCAATGCCCAGCCTATACTTGCACACACACGTACACTTACACACACACCTCACTGTGACTCAATGCTCAGCCTATACCAGCCCAGAGGTATTCACAAACAAACACAGAGCTCACTGTGACTCAATGCACATTAACTTGAAGCAAACAACACACACACACACACACACACACACATGGTTCTCTGTGACTCAGTTCACAGTCTATACTAGCATCACACCCACACTCACAGCTCACTGTGACTTACTGCACCACCTATATAGGCACACACATACACACAAAGCCACAGACACCTACGGCTCACTGTAACTCGGTGTACATCTTGTACTGGCAAAACAAACTCACAGCCAAACTGTGACTCAATGCTCAAACTATATCAGCACATGCACACACAAACAGCTCACTGTGAATCAATTGACAGCCTATACCATCACAAACACATAAACAGCTCACTATGAGTCAATGCATAGCCTATGTCTGCATGCATACACACACACACACACACACACACATGGCCGTGACTCAGTTCACAGTCTATACCAGCACATAATCACACATGGCTTACTGTGACAAAACACGC
The DNA here is from genome assembly GCF_963455315.2 of Globicephala melas. NCBI lineage: Eukaryota > Metazoa > Chordata > Mammalia > Artiodactyla > Delphinidae > Globicephala > Globicephala melas. The sequence goes on along the minus strand of NW_027207665.1, from coordinate 90,175 downwards.
AACCGAACACAGCACATGTGGACACACACACACCCAGAGACACACATGACTCACTGTGACTCAATGCACTGTCCATATTTGCACAGACACACACAGATGGCTCACTGGGACCCTGTGCACAGCTTATACCAACAAACCCTCACAGACACTAACGGAGCACTGTGACTCAATGCATAGCCTATATCAACAGGCATACACACACACACAAAAATACGGCAATGTGACTCAGTGCACAGCTTATAACAGAACACATGCATGCACACACACAAAAACAAACATGGCTCACTGATACTCAATCCACAGTCTCTAACAGCACACACACACTCACACTCAAACCTCACTGTGTCTGAATACACACTCACACAGACACTGACACACATGTCACTGTGACTCAATGCACAGCCTATCTCAGCACACACACACAGACATACAAAGCTGAGACTCAATGCCCAGTGTACACCTGAACAGACACACACACCTCACTGTGACTCAATGCACAGCCTATACCAGCACACAAACACACACATGCACACACACACACGGCTCACTGTGACTCAATGCCCAGCATAAACCTGAAAAGACACACACTATCAGACACAAACATCACTGGTTCTCATTGCGTGGCTTTTACCACTGCACATAAACACAAACTCACACACACACCTCACTGTGACTCAATGTCCAGCCTATATGTTCACACACATGCACACTCACACACACACAGCTCACAGTGAATCAATGCAAAACATATAACCACACAACATGCACAACCACACACTAACTCAATGTGAATCAATGCATAGCCTATACCAGCACACATGCATGCACACACACAGACTCAATGCACAGTCTATAGAGTGACACACAGAAACACATAGCTCAGTGTTACACAATGCCCAGCCTCTCGCAGCACACACACACACACACAGCCACACACATGCACGGCTCACTGTATCTCAATGTACATCTCATACCAGAACACACACACACACACACACACACACAGCTCATTGTGAAACAATGCAAAATGTATACCAGCAGACATCCACACACCCACACTCACAGTTCAATGTGAATCAAGGCACAGCCTATAAAAGCACACATGCATGCACACACACACAGCAAACTGTGACTGAATGTCCAGTATGTAACAGCACACACACACACTCATACACACCTCACTGTTAACCAGTGTGCAGCTTCTACAAGCACAGTCACATACACACACAGCTCACTGTAACTGAATGTGCAGCCTATATCAGCACACACACAAACACACACAGCTCACTGTGCTTCAATGTCCAGCCTATACTTGCACACACATGAACACTCACACACACACCACACTGTGACTCAATTCTCAGCCTATGCCAGCCCAGAGGTATTCAAAAACACACACAGAGCTACTGTGACTCAATGCACATTACCTAACAGCACACACACACACACACAAACATACACTGCTCATTGGACTCAATGCACTGTCTAAACAAGCACACACACACACAAACACACACACATATGACTCACTGACTCAATGCACAACCTGTACTGGCACACACACAAGGCTTACTGTGACTCAATGCAGAGTCTACACCAACATACAAACACATGGCTCACTGTGACTCAATGTAATGCCTATGCCAGCACACACACACAGAGACACATGCATGGCTCTCTCTGATTCAATGCATGTACTATACCATCACAAACACACACACACACACACACACGCACAGTCACTGTGACACAATGAAGACCCTATACCACAACACCCATGCAAAGACACATATGCACGGCTCTTTGTGACTCTATGCACACCCTATACTATCACATACACACAGTCACACATGGCTCATTGTGAATCAGTGCACAGTCTGTAGTTCCAGGTATACACACACAAACACACACCTCAGTGACTCAATGCCAAGCCCATACCATTACACACACACACACATACACACAGCTCAGTGTGAATCAGTGTACAGTCTTCAGCTCCATGTACATACACACACAACACACCTTAGTGAATCAATGCAGAGACCATACCAGCATACACACACACATACACACACCTGAGACTCAATGCTCTGCCTATTCCAGCACACACAAACACACACGCACACACATGCCTCACTGTGGTTCAATACCAGCCTGTACCTGCACACACTCACACTCTCACACACACCGCCGTGTGACTCAATGCAGTTTATACCACCACACAGACACACAGGCACACACAAACACCTGTCTGAGACTCAATGCCAAGCCCATACAAGTAAACAGACACACACAACAATGGCTCACTGAGACTCAATGAACAGTGTATAGTAGCACATACAAACACATGGCTCAATGTGAGTCAATGCATAGCCTATACCCACACACACACACACAGAAACACACCTTAATATGGCTCAGTGTACAGCCTATAGCAGTACACACACACATCTTACTGTGACTCATGCAGACTCTACAGCACCAAATACACAAACACTAACACAGGGCTGGGATTCTATGCACAGTCCATATCAGCAAAGGCACACACACCACACCACACTGTGACTCAATGTTCAGATTATACCAGCACACACACACGACTCACTGTGTCCTAGTGCACAGAATATAACATCACACACACACCCCACACTGTGACTCAATGCACAGCCTGTACCTACACATACACACACACACACTTCACTGTGACAAAATATGCAGCCTATACCAGCACACACACACACACACACACCCTCAATGTTACACAATGGTCAGCCTATATCAGAACACGCAGACACACACACACATCACTCTGACTCACTGCACATCCTATACCAGTGCACTCACACACACACACACATGGCTGACTGTGAATCAATGCACACTCTATACCAGGACACACACACACACACACACAAGGCTCCCTGTGACTCAGTGCACAGGATATGCTAGCAGACATACACACACAGGGAAGCACATACGGCAAACTGTGAGTCAATCCACAGCCCATACCTCCACACACGCACATATACTGACACTCAAAAACACAGCTCAGTGTGATTCAATGCAAATCCTATACCAGAAAGTGCACACACACAGACACAAACCTCCCTATGAATCAGTGCATAGCATATAACATCACACACATACACCTCACTGTGACTCAATGTGCTGCCTCTACCTGCACACACACACACACAAAACTCAATATGACTCAATGAGCAGGCTGTACCAGCACACATATACACACATGTGCACACAGATCTCAGTGTGCCTCAATTGTCAGCCTATACCAGAACACACAGACACACACACCTCCCACTCTGACTCAATGCACAACCTATACCAGCGTGCACACACACTCACATGGCACAGTGAATCAAGGCACAATTTTACCAGCACATGCACACACACCTCAGAGTGATTCAAAGCTCAGCCTATACCAGCAAACACACACACACAAACACAGACATGCACAGATGCAGGCCTCACTGTGACTCAATGCACAGCCTATACCAGTACACACACACACACACCAACACGCACTCAAACATGGCTCACTGGTACTCAATAAATCGCCTATACCAGCACACACACACACAGCGCACTGTGACTCAATGCAGTCTGTATCACCACACACTCACACACACACCCATGAGTCAATAAAGCCCATACCAGCACAATAAAGCCCATACCAGCACACAAACTCACATGCACACACACACACACGAGACTGTGACTGAAAACGCTTCCTGTACCAGCACACACACACACAAACACCTCACTGTGACTCAATGCACAGCCTATATGAGCGCACACATACACACACAGCTCACAGTGACTCAATACAGAGTCTATACCAGCTCACACACAGACACACAGCCCACTCTGTCTCAATTGTCATCTAGTGCCAGCACACACACACACACACAAACACACAAACACACACAGCCGTTCAGGTCAAAGTGGATAAAACCACAGTCCACACCATCACAGCACACACACACCGCACTACTCACTGTGACTCAATGCACAGTCTACACCAGCAAATACACACATACACAAACAACTCCCACACATTCAACTGTGACTCAGTGCTCTGACTATACCAGCTCCCCACACACACATGGTTCACTGTGACTCAGTGCACAGCAAATAACTGTACACACACACACCTACACACAGATATGGCTCAGTTTGACCTAACGAACAGTCTGTAGCACCACATACACACATGCACACCTCAGTGACTCAATGTTCAGCCTGTACCATCACACACACACACGCATACACAAATACACATACACACACTAATACGGCTCGCTGTGATTCAATACACAGCCTATAACACCACACAGAGACACCCATCACTGTGACTCGAACTGCAGCTTGTACCTGCACATACACACACAAAGTCCCACCTTCTGTGACTCAATTCACAGCCTACTGCAGCATACACACAGAAAAACAACCATCACTGTGATTCAATGCACCGCCTATACCACCATACACACAGGGCTCACTGTGAATCAATACACAACCTATACAAGAACACACAAACACTCACTCACACATATCTGACTGTGACTCAGTGAACCACCTATAGCAGCACGCACACTCACACACAAACATACACGGCTCATTGGACTCAATGCACTGTCTATACCAGCACACACACACACACGCACACACACATATGACTCACTGACTCAATGCACAGCCTGTACTGGCACACACAAAAGGCTTACTGTGACTCAATGCAGAGTCTACACCAGCATACAAACACATGGCTCACTGTGACTCAATGTAATGCCTATGCTAACACACACACACAGAGACACATGCATGGCTCTCTCTGATTCAATGCACGTACTATACCATCACAAACACACACACACACACACGGACAGTCACTGTGACACAATGCACAGCCTATACCACAACACCTATGCAAAGACACATATGCACGGCTCTTTGTGAGTCTATGCACACCCTATACTATCACATACACACATTCACACATGGCTCATTGTGAATCAGTGCACAGTCTGTAGTTCCAGTTGTACACACACAGACACACCCCTCAGTGACTCAATGCAAAGCCCATACCATCACACACACACACACATACACACAGCTCACTGTGAATCAGTGTACAGTGTTCAGCTCCATGTACATACACACACAACACACCTTAGTGAATCAATGCAGAGACCATACCAGCATACACACACACATACACACACCTGAGACTCAATGCTCTGCCTATTCCAGCACACACGCACACACACACACGGCTCACTGTGATTCAATGCACAGCCTATAACACCACACAGAGACACCCATCACTCTAACTCAAACCGCAGCCTGTACCTGCACATACACACACAAAGACCCACCTTCTGCTACTCAATTCACAGTCTACTGCAGCACACACACACACCTGTCTGTGACTGGAAAAGCTTTCTGTACCAGCACACACACACAGAAACACCTCAGTGAGACTCAATGCACTGCCTATACGAGCAAACACTTAAACACACAGCTCACAGTGAATCAATACAGAGTCTATACCAGCACACACACAGACGCACACAGAGCCCACTCTGTCTCAATGGTCATTCAGTGCTAGCACACACACACACACACACACACAGATACACACACACACACTCGTTCATGTCAAAGTGGATAAAAACACAGTCCACACCATCACAGACACACACACACTGCACTACTAACTGTGACTCAATGCACAGTATACACCAGCAAATACACACACACACATACACACACATCTCCTACACATTTAACTGTGACTCAGTGCTGTGACTATACCAGCTCCCCACACACACATGGTTCACCATGACTCAATGCAGAGCCAATAACTGTACACACACAAAAACATACACACACATATGGCTCAGTTTGACCTAAAGAACAGTCTGTAGCACCACATACACACATGAACACCTCAGTGACTCAGTGTTCAGCCTGTACCATCACACACACACACATACAAAAATACACATACACACAAAAATACGGCTTGCTGTGATTCAATGCACAGCCTATTACACCACACAGAGACACCCATCTCTCTGACTCAAACCGCAGCCTGTACTTGCACATACACACACAAAGACCCACCTTCTGTGACTCAATTCACAGCCTACTGCAGCACACACACACACAAACACAACCATCACTGTGACTCAATGCACCTCCTATACCAGCATACACACATGGCTCACTGTGGATCAATGCACAGCCTATACAAGAACACACAAACACACACTCACACATAACTGACTGTGACTCAGGGAACCACCTATAGCAGCACACACACACACACACACACAAACATACACGGCTCTCTTGGACTCAATGCACTGCACATACCAGCACACACACACACACACACACACATATATGACTCACTGACTCAATGCATAGCCTGTACTGGCACACACACAAGGCTTACTGTGACTCAAGGCAGAGTCTAGACCAACATACAAACACATGGCTCACTGTGACGCAATGTAATGCCTATGCCAGCACACACACAGAGAGACACATGCATGGCTCTCTCTTATTCAATGCACGCACTATACCATCACAAACACAAACACACACACATGCACAGTCACTGTGCCACAGTACACAGCCTATACCACAACACCCATGCAAAGACACATATGCACGGCTCTTTGTGACTCTATGCACACCCTATACTATCACATACACACATTCACACATGGCTCGTTGTGAATCAGTGCACAGTCTGTAGTTCCAGGTATACACACACAGACACACACCTCAGTGATTCAATGAAAAGCCCATACCATCACACACACACACACATACACACACAGCTCAGTGTGAATCAGTGTACAGTCTTCAGCTCCATGTACATACACACACAACACACCTTAGTGAATCAATGCAGAGACCATACCAGCATACACACACACATACACACACCTGAGACTCAATGCTCTGCCTATTCCAGCACACACAAACACACACGCACACACATGCCTCACTGTGGTTCAATACCAGCCTGTACCTGCACACACTCACACTCTCACACACACCGCCGTGTGACTCAATGCAGTTTATACCACCACACAGACACACAGGCACACACAAACACCTGTCTGAGACTCAATGCCAAGCCCATACAAGTAAACAGACACACACAACAATGGCTCACTGAGACTCAATGAACAGTGTATAGTAGCACATACAAACACATGGCTCAATGTGAGTCAATGCATAGCCTATACCCGCACACACACACACAGAAACACACCTTAATATGGCTCAGTGTACAGCCTATAGCAGTACACACACACATCTTACTGTGACTCATGCAGACTCTACAGCACCAAATACACAAACACTAACACAGGGCTGGGATTCTATGCACAGTCCATACCAGCAAAGGCACACACACCACACCACACTGTGACTCAATGTTCAGATTATACCAGCACACACACACGACTCACTGTGTCCTAGTGCACAGAATATAACATCACACACACACCCCACACTGTGACTCAATGCACAGCCTGTACCTACACATACACACACACACACTTCACTGTGACAAAATATGCAGCCTATACCAGCACACACACACACACACACACCCTCAATGTTACACAATGGTCAGCCTATATCAGAACACGCAGACACACACACACATCACTCTGACTCACTGCACATCCTATACCAGTGCACTCACACACACACACACATGGCTGACTGTGAATCAATGCACACTCTATACCAGGACAGACACACACACACACACACACACAAGGCTCCCTGTGACTCAGTGCACAGGATATGCTAGCAGACATACACACACAGGGAAGCACATACGGCAAACTGTGAGTCAATCCACAGCCCATACCTCCACACACGCACATATACTGACACTCAAAAACACAGCTCAGTGTGATTCAATGCAAATCCTATACCAGAAAGTGCACACACACAGACACAAACCTCCCTATGAATCAGTGCATAGCATATAACATCACACACATACACCTCACTGTGACTCAATGTGCTGCCTCTACCTGCACACACACACACACAAAACTCAATATGACTCAATGAGCAGGCTGTACCAGCACACATATACACACATGTGCACACAGATCTCAGTGTGCCTCAATTGTCAGCCTATACCAGAACACACAGACACACACACCTCCCACTCTGACTCAATGCACAACCTATACCAGCGTGCACACACACTCACATGGCACAGTGAATCAAGGCACAATTTTACCAGCACATGCACACACACCTCAGAGTGATTCAAAGCTCAGCCTATACCAGCAAACACACACACACAAACACAGACATGCACAGATGCAGGCCTCACTGTGACTCAATGCACAGCCTATACCAGTACACACACACACACACCAACACGCACTCACACATGGCTCACTGGTACTCAATAAATCGCCTATACCAGCACACACACACACAGCGCACTGTGACTCAATGCAGTCTGTATCACCACACACTCACACACACACCCATGAGTCAATAAAGCCCATACCAGCACAATAAAGCCCATACCAGCACACAAACTCACATGCACACACACACACACGAGACTGTGACTGAAAACGCTTCCTGTACCAGCACACACACACACAAACACCTCACTGTGACTCAATGCACAGCCTATATGAGCGCACACATACACACACAGCTCACAGTGACTCAATACAGAGTCTATACCAGCTCACACACAGACACACAGCCCACTCTGTCTCAATTGTCATCTAGTGCCAGCACACACACACACACACAAACACACAAACACACACAGCCGTTCAGGTCAAAGTGGATAAAACCACAGTCCACACCATCACAGCACACACACACCGCACTACTCACTGTGACTCAATGCACAGTCTACACCAGCAAATACACACATACACAAACAACTCCCACACATTCAACTGTGACTCAGTGCTCTGACTATACCAGCTCCCCACACACACATGGTTCACTGTGACTCAGTGCACAGCAAATAACTGTACACACACACACCTACACACAGATATGGCTCAGTTTGACCTAACGAACAGTCTGTAGCACCACATACACACATGCACACCTCAGTGACTCAATGTTCAGCCTGTACCATCACACACACACACGCATACACAAATACACATACACACACTAATACGGCTCGCTGTGATTCAATACACAGCCTATAACACCACACAGAGACACCCATCACTGTGACTCGAACTGCAGCTTGTACCTGCACATACACACACAAAGTCCCACCTTCTGTGACTCAATTCACAGCCTACTGCAGCATACACACAGAAAAACAACCATCACAGTGATTCAATGCACCGCCTATACCACCATACACACAGGGCTCACTGTGAATCAATACACAACCTATACAAGAACACACAAACACTCACTCACACATATCTGACTGTGACTCAGTGAACCACCTATAGCAGCACGCACACTCACACACAAACATACACGGCTCATTGGACTCAATGCACTGTCTATACCAGCACACACACACACACGCACACACACATATGACTCACTGACTCAATGCACAGCCTGTACTGGCACACACAAAAGGCTTACTGTGACTCAATGCAGAGTCTACACCAGCATACAAACACATGGCTCACTGTGACTCAATGTAATGCCTATGCTAACACACACACACAGAGACACATGCATGGCTCTCTCTGATTCAATGCACGTACTATACCATCACAAACACACACACACACACACGGACAGTCACTGTGACACAATGCACAGCCTATACCACAACACCTATGCAAAGACACATATGCACGGCTCTTTGTGAGTCTATGCACACCCTATACTATCACATACACACATTCACACATGGCTCATTGTGAATCAGTGCACAGTCTGTAGTTCCAGTTGTACACACACAGACACACCCCTCAGTGACTCAATGCAAAGCCCATACCATCACACACACACACACATACACACAGCTCACTGTGAATCAGTGTACAGTGTTCAGCTCCATGTACATACACACACAACACACCTTAGTGAATCAATGCAGAGACCATACCAGCATACACACACACATACACACACCTGAGACTCAATGCTCTGCCTATTCCAGCACACACGCACACACACACACGGCTCACTGTGATTCAATGCACAGCCTATAACACCACACAGAGACACCCATCACTCTAACTCAAACCGCAGCCTGTACCTGCACATACACACACAAAGACCCACCTTCTGCTACTCAATTCACAGTCTACTGCAGCACACACACACACCTGTCTGTGACTGGAAAAGCTTTCTGTACCAGCACACACACACAGAAACACCTCAGTGAGACTCAATGCACTGCCTATACGAGCAAACACTTAAACACACAGCTCACAGTGAATCAATACAGAGTCTATACCAGCACACACACAGACACACACAGAGCCCACTCTGTCTCAATGGTCATTCAGTGCTAGCACACACACACACACACACAGATACACACACACACACTCGTTCATGTCAAAGTGGATAAAAACACAGTCCACACCATCACAGACACACACACACTGCACTACTAACTGTGACTCAATGCACAGTATACACCAGCAAATACACACACACACATACACACACATCTCCTACACATTTAACTGTGACTCAGTGCTGTGACTATACCAGCTCCCCACACACACATGGTTCACCATGACTCAATGCAGAGCCAATAACTGTACACACACAAAAACATACACACACATATGGCTCAGTTTGACCTAACGAAGAGTCTGTAGCACCACATACACACATGAACACCTCAGTGACTCAGTGTTCAGCCTGTACCATCACACACACACACATACAAAAATACACATACACACAAAAATACGGCTTGCTGTGATTCAATGCACAGCCTATTACACCACACAGAGACACCCATCTCTCTGACTCAAACCGCAGCCTGTACTTGCACATACACACACAAAGACCCACCTTCTGTGACTCAATTCACAGCCTACTGCAGCACACACACACACAAACACAACCATCACTGTGACTCAATGCACCTCCTATACCAGCATACACACATGGCTCACTGTGGATCAATGCACAGCCTATACAAGAACACACAAACACACACTCACACATAACTGACTGTGACTCAGGGAACCACCTATAGCAGCACACACACACACACACACACAAACATACACGGCTCTCTTGGACTCAATGCACTGCACATACCAGCACACACACACACACACACACATATATGACTCACTGACTCAATGCATAGCCTGTACTGGCACACACACAAGGCTTACTGTGACTCAAGGCAGAGTCTAGACCAACATACAAACACATGGCTCACTGTGACGCAATGTAATGCCTATGCCAGCACACACACAGAGAGACACATGCATGGCTCTCTCTTATTCAATGCACGCACTATACCATCACAAACACAAACACACACACATGCACAGTCACTGTGCCACAGTACACAGCCTATACCACAACACCCATGCAAAGACACATATGCACGGCTCTTTGTGACTCTATGCACACCCTATACTATCACCTACACACATTCACACATGGCTCGTTGTGAATCAGTGCACAGTCTGTAGTTCCAGGTATACAAACACAGACACACACCTCAGTGATTCAATGAAAAGCCCATACCATCACACACACACACACATACACACACAGCTCACTGTGAATCAGTATACGGTCTTCAGCTCCATGTACATACACACACAACACACCTTAGTGAATTAATGCAGAGACCATACCAACATACACACACACATACACACACCTGAGACTCAATGCTCTGCCTATTGCAGCACACACACACACACACAGCTCACTGTGATTCAATACCAGCCTGTACCTGCACACACACACACTCTCACACACCACGCCGTGTGACTCAATGCAGCTTATACCACCACACAGACACACAGACACACACACACACCTCACTGTGACTCAATGCCAAGCCCATACAAGTAAACAGACACACACAACCATGGTTCACTGAGACTCAATGAACAGTGTATACTAGCACATACAAACACATGGCTCAATGTGAGTCAATGCATAGCCTATACCCACACACACATACACAGAAACACACCTTAATGTGGCTCAGTGCACAGCCTATAGCAGTACACACACACACACACACCGCTCACTGATTCAATGCAAATCCCTTATCAGCATACACATACACATACACTCACCTAGGTGTTACTCAATTCTCAGCCTATAGCAGCACACACACACACCTTACTGTGACTCATGCAGACTCTACAGCACCAAATACACAAACATTAACACAGGGCTGGGATTCAATGCACAATCCATACCAGCAAAGGCACACACACCACACCACACTGTGACTCAATGGTCAGATTATACCAGCACACACACATGGCTCACTGTGTCCTAGTGCACAGCATATAACATCACACACACACCCCACACTGTGACTCAATGCACAGCCTGTACCTACACATACACACACACACACCTCACTGTGACAAAAAGTGCAGCCTATGCCAGCACACACACACACCTCAATGTGACACAATGGTCAGCCTATACCAGAACACGCAGACACACACACATCACTGTGACTCAATGCACAGACTATACCAGCGTGCACACAAACACACAGCACTGTGACTCAATGTACAATGTATACCAAAACACACAAGCATACACTCACACCTCAGTGTCACTCAATGCACAGCCTATACCAGCACCACACATACACACCTGCACAGATACAGGGTTCGCTGTGACTCAATGCACAACCTATAGAAGAACACACACACATACCAACATGCACACACACATGGCTGACCGTGACTCAATCAATCGTCTATACCAGCACACACACACACGACTCACTGTGACTCAATGCAGTCTTTAGCACAACAAACACAGACACACACACCCATTGAATCAATGAAAGCCCACCAACACACAACACACCCATGGCTCCGTGTTACACAATGCGCAGCCTCTAGCAGCACACACACACACCCACACACACAGCCACACATATGCACGGCTCACTGTATCTCAATGTACATCTTATACCGGAACACACACACACACACACACACACACACACATACACGGCCACATACCACACTGTGACTCAAAGTTCAGAATATACCAGCATGCACACATGAAAACAGCTCACTCACACTCAGTGCATGGCTTATACCATCACGAAACACACACGTGTATCACTATGTGTCAATGCATAAACTATACCAGCATTCACACACACAAACATGGCCATGACTCAGTTCACAGATTTTACAAGCACACACACACACATGGCTCACTGTCACCCAATAACCAGCCTACGCCAGGACAGACACACAAACACACCTCACTGTGAATGAATGCACAGCCTATACCAGTACAGAAACATACACAAACACACAAGGCACACTGTGACTAATAGCCAGCCTTTAGATGCAGACACATGCACACTCCCACAAACACACTTCACTGTGACACAATGCTCAGCCTGTAGCACAACACACAGACACACATACCCCCAGATGACTGTGAAAAATGCAAAGCATACACCAGCACACACCCACACACACAGTTCAATGTGAATCAATGCACAGCTTATAAAATCACACACAAATGCGCACGCACACACGGCTAACTGTGACAGAATGCACAGAATGGAACAGCACACACACACACAATCACACACACACCTCACTGTGATTCAATGTGCAGCCTCTACAAGAGCACTCACACATACACATGGCTCACTGTGACTGAATGCGCAGCCTATACCAGCACACACACGAAAACACACAGCTCACTGTGATTCAATGCCCAGCCTATACTTGCACACACACGTACACTTACACACACACCTCACTGTGACTCAATGCTCAGCCTATACCAGCCCAGAGGTATTCACAAACAAACACAGAGCTCACTGTGACTCAATGCACATTAACTTGAAGCAAACAACACACACACACACACACACACACACATGGTTCTCTGTGACTCAGTTCACAGTCTATACTAGCATCACACCCACACTCACAGCTCACTGTGACTTACTGCACCACCTATATAGGCACACACATACACACAAAGCCACAGACACCTACGGCTCACTGTAACTCGGTGTACATCTTGTACTGGCAAAACAAACTCACAGCCAAACTGTGACTCAATGCTCAAACTATATCAGCACATGCACACACAAACAGCTCACTGTGAATCAATTGACAGCCTATACCATCACAAACACATAAACAGCTCACTATGAGTCAATGCATAGCCTATGTCTGCATGCATACACACACACACACACACACACACATGGCCGTGACTCAGTTCACAGTCTATACCAGCACATAATCACACATGGCTTACTGTGACAAAACACGCAACCGAACACAGCACATGTGGACACCCACACACCCAGAGACACACATGACTCACTGTGACTCAATGCACTGTCCATATTTGCACAGACACACACAGATGGCTCACTGGGACCCTGTGCACAGCTTATACCAACAAACCCTCACAGACACTAACGGAGCACTGTGACTCAATGCATAGCCTATATCAACAGGCATACACACACACACAAAAATACGGCAATGTGACTCAGTGCACAGCTTATAACAGAACACATGCATGCACACACACAAAAACAAACATGGCTCACTGATACTCAATCCACAGTCTCTAACAGCACACACACACTCACACTCAAACCTCACTGTGTCTGAATACACACTCACACAGACACTGACACACATGTCACTGTGACTCAATGCACAGCCTATCTCAGCACACACACACAGACATACAAAGCTGAGACTCAATGCCCAGTGTACACCTGAACAGACACACACACCTCACTGTGACTCAATGCACAGCCTATACCAGCACACAAACACACACATGCACACACACACACGGCTCACTGTGACTCAATGCCCAGCATAAACCTGAAAAGACACACACTATCAGACACAAACATCACTGGTTCTCATTGCGTGGCTTTTACCACTGCACATAAACACAAACTCACACACACACCTCACTGTGACTCAATGTCCAGCCTATATGTTCACACACATGCACACTCACACACACACAGCTCACAGTGAATCAATGCAAAACATATAGCCACACAACATGCACAACCACACATTAACTCAATGTGAATCAATGCATAGCCTATACCAGCACACATGCATGCACACACACAGACTCAATGCACAGTCTATAGAGTGACACACAGAAACACATAGCTCAGTGTTACACAATGCCCAGCCTCTAGCAGCACACACACACACACACAGCCACACACATGCACGGCTCACTGTATCTCAATGTACATCTCATACCAGAACACACACACACACACACACACACACACACAGCTCATTGTGAAACAATGCAAAATGTATACCAGCAGACATCCACACACCCACACTCACAGTTCAATGTGAATCAAGGCACAGCCTATAAAAGCACACATGCATGCACACACACACAGCAAACTGTGACTGAATGTCCAGTATGTAACAGCACACACACACACTCATACACACCTCACTGTTAACCAGTGTGCAGCTTCTACAAGCACAGTCACATACACACACAGCTCACTGTAACTGAATGTGCAGCCTATATCAGCACACACACAAACACACACAGCTCACTGTGCTTCAATGTCCAGCCTATACTTGCACACACATGAACACTCACACACACACCACACTGTGACTCAATTCTCAGCCTATGCCAGCCCAGAGGTATTCAAAAACACACACAGAGCTACTGTGACTCAATGCACATTACCTAACAGCACACACACACACACACAAACATACACTGCTCATTGGACTCAATGCACTGTCTAAACAAGCACACACACACACAAACACACACACACATATGACTCACTGACTCAATGCACAACCTGTACTGGCACACACACAAGGCTTACTGTGACTCAATGCAGAGTCTACACCAACATACAAACACATGGCTCACTGTGACTCAATGTAATGCCTATGCCAGCACACACACACAGAGACACATGCATGGCTCTCTCTGATTCAATGCATGTACTATACCATCACAAACACACACACACACACACACGCACAGTCACTGTGACACAATGAAGACCCTATACCACAACACCCATGCAAAGACACATATGCACGGCTCTTTGTGACTCTATGCACACCCTATACTATCACATACACACAGTCACACATGGCTCATTGTGAATCAGTGCACAGTCTGTAGTTCCAGGTATACACACACAAACACACAACTCAGTGACTCAATGCCAAGCCCATACCATCACACACACACACACACATACACACACAGCTCAGTGTGAATCAGTGTACAGTCTTCAGCTCCATGTACATACACACACAACACACCTTAGTGAATCAATGCAGAGACGATACCAGCATACACACACACATACACACACCTGAGACTCAATGCTCTGCCTATTGCAGCACACACAAACACACACGCACACACACGCCTCACTGTGGTTCAATACCAGCCTGTACCTGCACACACTCACACTCTCACACACACCGCCGTGTGACTCAATGCAGTTTATACCACCACACAGACACACAGGCACACACAAACACCTGTCTGAGACTCAATGCCAAGCCCATACAAGTAAACAGACACACACAACAATGGCTCACTGAGACTCAATGAACAGTGTATAGTAGCACATACAAACACATGGCTCAATGTGAGTCAATGCATAGCCTATACCCGCACACACACACACAGAAACACACCTTAATATGGCTCAGTGTACAGCCTATAGCAGTACACACACACATCTTACTGTGACTCATGCAGACTCTACAGCACCAAATACACAAACACTAACACAGGGCTGGGATTCTATGCACAGTCCATACCAGCAAAGGCACACACACCACACCACACTGTGACTCAATGGTCAGATTATACCAGCACACACACATGGCTCACTGTGTCCTAGTGCACAGCATAAAACATCACACACACACCCCACACTGTGACTCAATGCACAGCCTGTACCTACACATACACACACACACACCTCACTGTGACAAAAAGTGCAGCCTATGCCAGCACACACACACACCTCAATGTGACACAATGGTCAGCCTATACCAGAACACGCAGACACACACACATCACTGTGACTCAATGCACAGACTATACCAGCGTGCACACAAACACACAGCACTGTGACTCAATGTACAATGTATACCAAAACACACAAGCATACACTCACACCTCAGTGTCACTCAATGCACAGCCTATACCAGCACCACACATACACACCTGCACAGATACAGGGTTCGCTGTGACTCAATGCACAACCTATAGAAGAACACACACACATACCAACATGCACACACACATGGCTGACCGTGACTCAATCAATCGTCTATACCAGCACACACACACACGACTCACTGTGACTCAATGCAGTCTTTAGCACAACAAACACAGACACACACACCCATTGAATCAATGAAAGCCCACCAACACACAACACACCCATGGCTCCGTGTTACACAATGCGCAGCCTCTAGCAGCACACACACACACCCACACACACAGCCACACATATGCACGGCTCACTGTATCTCAATGTACATCTTATACCGGAACACACACACACACACACACACACACACACACACACACACATACACGGCCACATACCACACTGTGACTCAAAGTTCAGAATATACCAGCATGCACACATGAAAACAGCTCACTCACACTCAGTGCATGGCTTATACCATCACGAAACACACACGTGTATCACTATGTGTCAATGCATAAACTATACCAGCATTCACACACACAAACATGGCCATGACTCAGTTCACAGATTTTACAAGCACACACACACACATGGCTCACTGTCACCCAATAACCAGCCTACGCCAGGACAGACACACAAACACACCTCACTGTGAATGAATGCACAGCCTATACCAGTACAGAAACATACACAAACACACAAGGCACACTGTGACTAATAGCCAGCCTTTAGATGCAGACACATGCACACTCCCACAAACACACTTCACTGTGACACAATGCTCAGCCTGTAGCACAACACACAGACACACATACCCCCAGATGACTGTGAAAAATGCAAAGCATACACCAGCACACACCCACACACACAGTTCAATGTGAATCAATGCACAGCTTATAAAATCACACACAAATGCGCACGCACACACGGCTAACTGTGACAGAATGCACAGAATGGAACAGCACACACACACACAATCACACACACACCTCACTGTGATTCAATGTGCAGCCTCTACAAGAGCACTCACACATACACATGGCTCACTGTGACTGAATGCGCAGCCTATACCAGCACACACACGAAAACACACAGCTCACTGTGATTCAATGCCCAGCCTATACTTGCACACACACGTACACTTACACACACACCTCACTGTGACTCAATGCTCAGCCTATACCAGCCCAGAGGTATTCACAAACAAACACAGAGCTCACTGTGACTCAATGCACATTAACTTGAAGCAAACAACACACACACACACACACACACACACATGGTTCTCTGTGACTCAGTTCACAGTCTATACTAGCATCACACCCACACTCACAGCTCACTGTGACTTACTGCACCACCTATATAGGCACACACATACACACAAAGCCACAGACACCTACGGCTCACTGTAACTCGGTGTACATCTTGTACTGGCAAAACAAACTCACAGCCAAACTGTGACTCAATGCTCAAACTATATCAGCACATGCACACACAAACAGCTCACTGTGAATCAATTGACAGCCTATACCATCACAAACACATAAACAGCTCACTATGAGTCAATGCATAGCCTATGTCTGCATGCATACACACACACACACACACACACACATGGCCGTGACTCAGTTCACAGTCTATACCAGCACATAATCACACATGGCTTACTGTGACAAAACACGCAACCGAACACAGCACATGTGGACACCCACACACCCAGAGACACACATGACTCACTGTGACTCAATGCACTGTCCATATTTGCACAGACACACACAGATGGCTCACTGGGACCCTGTGCACAGCTTATACCAACAAACCCTCACAGACACTAACGGAGCACTGTGACTCAATGCATAGCCTATATCAACAGGCATACACACACACACAAAAATACGGCAATGTGACTCAGTGCACAGCTTATAACAGAACACATGCATGCACACACACAAAAACAAACATGGCTCACTGATACTCAATCCACAGTCTCTAACAGCACACACACACTCACACTCAAACCTCACTGTGTCTGAATACACACTCACACAGACACTGACACACATGTCACTGTGACTCAATGCACAGCCTATCTCAGCACACACACACAGACATACAAAGCTGAGACTCAATGCCCAGTGTACACCTGAACAGACACACACACCTCACTGTGACTCAATGCACAGCCTATACCAGCACACAAACACACACATGCACACACACACACGGCTCACTGTGACTCAATGCCCAGCATAAACCTGAAAAGACACACACTATCAGACACAAACATCACTGGTTCTCATTGCGTGGCTTTTACCACTGCACATAAACACAAACTCACACACACACCTCACTGTGACTCAATGTCCAGCCTATATGTTCACACACATGCACACTCACACACACACAGCTCACAGTGAATCAATGCAAAACATATAACCACACAACATGCACAACCACACACTAACTCAATGTGAATCAATGCATAGCCTATACCAGCACACATGCATGCACACACACAGACTCAATGCACAGTCTATAGAGTGACACACAGAAACACATAGCTCAGTGTTACACAATGCCCAGCCTCTCGCAGCACACACACACACACACAGCCACACACATGCACGGCTCACTGTATCTCAATGTACATCTCATACCAGAACACACACACACACACACACACACACAGCTCATTGTGAAACAATGCAAAATGTATACCAGCAGACATCCACACACCCACACTCACAGTTCAATGTGAATCAAGGCACAGCCTATAAAAGCACACATGCATGCACACACACACAGCAAACTGTGACTGAATGTCCAGTATGTAACAGCACACACACACACTCATACACACCTCACTGTTAACCAGTGTGCAGCTTCTACAAGCACAGTCACATACACACACAGCTCACTGTAACTGAATGTGCAGCCTATATCAGCACACACACAAACACACACAGCTCACTGTGCTTCAATGTCCAGCCTATACTTGCACACACATGAACACTCACACACACACCACACTGTGACTCAATTCTCAGCCTATGCCAGCCCAGAGGTATTCAAAAACACACACAGAGCTACTGTGACTCAATGCACATTACCTAACAGCACACACACACACACACAAACATACACTGCTCATTGGACTCAATGCACTGTCTAAACAAGCACACACACACACAAACACACACACATATGACTCACTGACTCAATGCACAACCTGTACTGGCACACACACAAGGCTTACTGTGACTCAATGCAGAGTCTACACCAACATACAAACACATGGCTCACTGTGACTCAATGTAATGCCTATGCCAGCACACACACACAGAGACACATGCATGGCTCTCTCTGATTCAATGCATGTACTATACCATCACAAACACACACACACACACACACACACGCACAGTCACTGTGACACAATGAAGACCCTATACCACAACACCCATGCAAAGACACATATGCACGGCTCTTTGTGACTCTATGCACACCCTATACTATCACATACACACAGTCACACATGGCTCATTGTGAATCAGTGCACAGTCTGTAGTTCCAGGTATACACACACAAACACACACCTCAGTGACTCAATGCCAAGCCCATACCATTACACACACACACACATACACACAGCTCAGTGTGAATCAGTGTACAGTCTTCAGCTCCATGTACATACACACACAACACACCTTAGTGAATCAATGCAGAGACCATACCAGCATACACACACACATACACACACCTGAGACTCAATGCTCTGCCTATTCCAGCACACACAAACACACACGCACACACATGCCTCACTGTGGTTCAATACCAGCCTGTACCTGCACACACTCACACTCTCACACACACCGCCGTGTGACTCAATGCAGTTTATACCACCACACAGACACACAGGCACACACAAACACCTGTCTGAGACTCAATGCCAAGCCCATACAAGTAAACAGACACACACAACAATGGCTCACTGAGACTCAATGAACAGTGTATAGTAGCACATACAAACACATGGCTCAATGTGAGTCAATGCATAGCCTATACCCACACACACACACACAGAAACACACCTTAATATGGCTCAGTGTACAGCCTATAGCAGTACACACACACATCTTACTGTGACTCATGCAGACTCTACAGCACCAAATACACAAACACTAACACAGGGCTGGGATTCTATGCACAGTCCATATCAGCAAAGGCACACACACCACACCACACTGTGACTCAATGTTCAGATTATACCAGCACACACACACGACTCACTGTGTCCTAGTGCACAGAATATAACATCACACACACACCCCACACTGTGACTCAATGCACAGCCTGTACCTACACATACACACACACACACTTCACTGTGACAAAATATGCAGCCTATACCAGCACACACACACACACACACACCCTCAATGTTACACAATGGTCAGCCTATATCAGAATACGCAGACACACACACACATCACTCTGACTCACTGCACATCCTATACCAGTGCACTCACACACACACACACATGGCTGACTGTGAATCAATGCACACTCTATACCAGGACACACACACACACACACACAAGGCTCCCTGTGACTCAGTGCACAGGATATGCTAGCAGACATACACACACAGGGAAGCACATACGGCAAACTGTGAGTCAATCCACAGCCCATACCTCCACACACGCACATATACTGACACTCAAAAACACAGCTCAGTGTGATTCAATGCAAATCCTATACCAGAAAGTGCACACACACAGACACAAACCTCCCTATGAATCAGTGCATAGCATATAACATCACACACATACACCTCACTGTGACTCAATGTGCTGCCTCTACCTGCACACACACACACACAAAACTCAATATGACTCAATGAGCAGGCTGTACCAGCACACATATACACACATGTGCACACAGATCTCAGTGTGCCTCAATTGTCAGCCTATACCAGAACACACAGACACACACACCTCCCACTCTGACTCAATGCACAACCTATACCAGCGTGCACACACACTCACATGGCACAGTGAATCAAGGCACAATTTTACCAGCACATGCACACACACCTCAGAGTGATTCAAAGCTCAGCCTATACCAGCAAACACACACACACAAACACAGACATGCACAGATGCAGGCCTCACTGTGACTCAATGCACAGCCTATACCAGTACACACACACACACACCAACACGCACTCAAACATGGCTCACTGGTACTCAATAAATCGCCTATACCAGCACACACACACACAGCGCACTGTGACTCAATGCAGTCTGTATCACCACACACTCACACACACACCCATGAGTCAATAAAGCCCATACCAGCACAATAAAGCCCATACCAGCACACAAACTCACATGCACACACACACACACGAGACTGTGACTGAAAACGCTTCCTGTACCAGCACACACACACACAAACACCTCACTGTGACTCAATGCACAGCCTATATGAGCGCACACATACACACACAGCTCACAGTGACTCAATACAGAGTCTATACCAGCTCACACACAGACACACAGCCCACTCTGTCTCAATTGTCATCTAGTGCCAGCACACACACACACACACAAACACACAAACACACACAGCCGTTCAGGTCAAAGTGGATAAAACCACAGTCCACACCATCACAGCACACACACACCGCACTACTCACTGTGACTCAATGCACAGTCTACACCAGCAAATACACACATACACAAACAACTCCCACACATTCAACTGTGACTCAGTGCTCTGACTATACCAGCTCCCCACACACACATGGTTCACTGTGACTCAGTGCACAGCAAATAACTGTACACACACACACCTACACACAGATATGGCTCAGTTTGACCTAACGAACAGTCTGTAGCACCACATACACACATGCACACCTCAGTGACTCAATGTTCAGCCTGTACCATCACACACACACACGCATACACAAATACACATACACACACTAATACGGCTCGCTGTGATTCAATACACAGCCTATAACACCACACAGAGACACCCATCACTGTGACTCGAACTGCAGCTTGTACCTGCACATACACACACAAAGTCCCACCTTCTGTGACTCAATTCACAGCCTACTGCAGCATACACACAGAAAAACAACCATCACTGTGATTCAATGCACCGCCTATACCACCATACACACAGGGCTCACTGTGAATCAATACACAACCTATACAAGAACACACAAACACTCACTCACACATATCTGACTGTGACTCAGTGAACCACCTATAGCAGCACGCACACTCACACACAAACATACACGGCTCATTGGACTCAATGCACTGTCTATACCAGCACACACACACACACGCACACACACATATGACTCACTGACTCAATGCACAGCCTGTACTGGCACACACAAAAGGCTTACTGTGACTCAATGCAGAGTCTACACCAGCATACAAACACATGGCTCACTGTGACTCAATGTAATGCCTATGCTAACACACACACACAGAGACACATGCATGGCTCTCTCTGATTCAATGCACGTACTATACCATCACAAACACACACACACACACACGGACAGTCACTGTGACACAATGCACAGCCTATACCACAACACCTATGCAAAGACACATATGCACGGCTCTTTGTGAGTCTATGCACACCCTATACTATCACATACACACATTCACACATGGCTCATTGTGAATCAGTGCACAGTCTGTAGTTCCAGTTGTACACACACAGACACACCCCTCAGTGACTCAATGCAAAGCCCATACCATCACACACACACATACACACAGCTCACTGTGAATCAGTGTACAGTGTTCAGCTCCATGTACATACACACACAACACACCTTAGTGAATCAATGCAGAGACCATACCAGCATACACACACACATACACACACCTGAGACTCAATGCTCTGCCTATTCCAGCACACACGCACACACACACACGGCTCACTGTGATTCAATGCACAGCCTATAACACCACACAGAGACACCCATCACTCTAACTCAAACCGCAGCCTGTACCTGCACATACACACACAAAGACCCACCTTCTGCTACTCAATTCACAGTCTACTGCAGCACACACACACACCTGTCTGTGACTGGAAAAGCTTTCTGTACCAGCACACACACACAGAAACACCTCAGTGAGACTCAATGCACTGCCTATACGAGCAAACACTTAAACACACAGCTCACAGTGAATCAATACAGAGTCTATACCAGCACACACACAGACGCACACAGAGCCCACTCTGTCTCAATGGTCATTCAGTGCTAGCACACACACACACACACACACACAGATACACACACACACACTCGTTCATGTCAAAGTGGATAAAAACACAGTCCACACCATCACAGACACACACACACTGCACTACTAACTGTGACTCAATGCACAGTATACACCAGCAAATACACACACACACATACACACACATCTCCTACACATTTAACTGTGACTCAGTGCTGTGACTATACCAGCTCCCCACACACACATGGTTCACCATGACTCAATGCAGAGCCAATAACTGTACACACACAAAAACATACACACACATATGGCTCAGTTTGACCTAAAGAACAGTCTGTAGCACCACATACACACATGAACACCTCAGTGACTCAGTGTTCAGCCTGTACCATCACACACACACACATACAAAAATACACATACACACAAAAATACGGCTTGCTGTGATTCAATGCACAGCCTATTACACCACACAGAGACACCCATCTCTCTGACTCAAACCGCAGCCTGTACTTGCACATACACACACAAAGACCCACCTTCTGTGACTCAATTCACAGCCTACTGCAGCACACACACACACAAACACAACCATCACTGTGACTCAATGCACCTCCTATACCAGCATACACACATGGCTCACTGTGGATCAATGCACAGCCTATACAAGAACACACAAACACACACTCACACATAACTGACTGTGACTCAGGGAACCACCTATAGCAGCACACACACACACACACACACAAACATACACGGCTCTCTTGGACTCAATGCACTGCACATACCAGCACACACACACACACACACACACATATATGACTCACTGACTCAATGCATAGCCTGTACTGGCACACACACAAGGCTTACTGTGACTCAAGGCAGAGTCTAGACCAACATACAAACACATGGCTCACTGTGACGCAATGTAATGCCTATGCCAGCATACACACAGAGAGACACATGCATGGCTCTCTCTTATTCAATGCACGCACTATACCATCACAAACACAAACACACACACATGCACAGTCACTGTGCCACAGTACACAGCCTATACCACAACACCCATGCAAAGACACATATGCACGGCTCTTTGTGACTCTATGCACACCCTATACTATCACCTACACACATTCACACATGGCTCGTTGTGAATCAGTGCACAGTCTGTAGTTCCAGGTATACACACACAGACACACACCTCAGTGATTCAATGAAAAGCCCATACCATCACACACACACACACATACACACACAGCTCAGTGTGAATCAGTGTACAGTCTTCAGCTCCATGTACATACACACACAACACACCTTAGTGAATCAATGCAGAGACCATACCAGCATACACACACACATACACACACCTGAGACTCAATGCTCTGCCTATTCCAGCACACACAAACACACACGCACACACATGCCTCACTGTGGTTCAATACCAGCCTGTACCTGCACACACTCACACTCTCACACACACCGCCGTGTGACTCAATGCAGTTTATACCACCACACAGACACACAGGCACACACAAACACCTGTCTGAGACTCAATGCCAAGCCCATACAAGTAAACAGACACACACAACAATGGCTCACTGAGACTCAATGAACAGTGTATAGTAGCACATACAAACACATGGCTCAATGTGAGTCAATGCATAGCCTATACCCGCACACACACACACAGAAACACACCTTAATATGGCTCAGTGTACAGCCTATAGCAGTACACACACACATCTTACTGTGACTCATGCAGACTCTACAGCACCAAATACACAAACACTAACACAGGGCTGGGATTCTATGCACAGTCCATACCAGCAAAGGCACACACACCACACCACACTGTGACTCAATGTTCAGATTATACCAGCACACACACACGACTCACTGTGTCCTAGTGCACAGAATATAACATCACACACACACCCCACACTGTGACTCAATGCACAGCCTGTACCTACACATACACACACACACACTTCACTGTGACAAAATATGCAGCCTATACCAGCACACACACACACACACACACCCTCAATGTTACACAATGGTCAGCCTATATCAGAACACGCAGACACACACACACATCACTCTGACTCACTGCACATCCTATACCAGTGCACTCACACACACACACACATGGCTGACTGTGAATCAATGCACACTCTATACCAGGACACACACACACACACACACACACACAAGGCTCCCTGTGACTCAGTGCACAGGATATGCTAGCAGACATACACACACAGGGAAGCACATACGGCAAACTGTGAGTCAATCCACAGCCCATACCTCCACACACGCACATATACTGACACTCAAAAACACAGCTCAGTGTGATTCAATGCAAATCCTATACCAGAAAGTGCACACACACAGACACAAACCTCCCTATGAATCAGTGCATAGCATATAACATCACACACATACACCTCACTGTGACTCAATGTGCTGCCTCTACCTGCACACACACACACACAAAACTCAATATGACTCAATGAGCAGGCTGTACCAGCACACATATACACACATGTGCACACAGATCTCAGTGTGCCTCAATTGTCAGCCTATACCAGAACACACAGACACACACACCTCCCACTCTGACTCAATGCACAACCTATACCAGCGTGCACACACACTCACATGGCACAGTGAATCAAGGCACAATTTTACCAGCACATGCACACACACCTCAGAGTGATTCAAAGCTCAGCCTATACCAGCAAACACACACACACAAACACAGACATGCACAGATGCAGGCCTCACTGTGACTCAATGCACAGCCTATACCAGTACACACACACACACACCAACACGCACTCACACATGGCTCACTGGTACTCAATAAATCGCCTATACCAGCACACACACACACAGCGCACTGTGACTCAATGCAGTCTGTATCACCACACACTCACACACACACCCATGAGTCAATAAAGCCCATACCAGCACAATAAAGCCCATACCAGCACACAAACTCACATGCACACACACACACACGAGACTGTGACTGAAAACGCTTCCTGTACCAGCACACACACACACAAACACCTCACTGTGACTCAATGCACAGCCTATATGAGCGCACACATACACACACAGCTCACAGTGACTCAATACAGAGTCTATACCAGCTCACACACAGACACACAGCCCACTCTGTCTCAATTGTCATCTAGTGCCAGCACACACACACACACACAAACACACAAACACACACAGCCGTTCAGGTCAAAGTGGATAAAACCACAGTCCACACCATCACAGCACACACACACCGCACTACTCACTGTGACTCAATGCACAGTCTACACCAGCAAATACACACATACACAAACAACTCCCACACATTCAACTGTGACTCAGTGCTCTGACTATACCAGCTCCCCACACACACATGGTTCACTGTGACTCAGTGCACAGCAAATAACTGTACACACACACACCTACACACAGATATGGCTCAGTTTGACCTAACGAACAGTCTGTAGCACCACATACACACATGCACACCTCAGTGACTCAATGTTCAGCCTGTACCATCACACACACACACGCATACACAAATACACATACACACACTAATACGGCTCGCTGTGATTCAATACACAGCCTATAACACCACACAGAGACACCCATCACTGTGACTCGAACTGCAGCTTGTACCTGCACATACACACACAAAGTCCCACCTTCTGTGACTCAATTCACAGCCTACTGCAGCATACACACAGAAAAACAACCATCACTGTGATTCAATGCACCGCCTATACCACCATACACACAGGGCTCACTGTGAATCAATACACAACCTATACAAGAACACACAAACACTCACTCACACATATCTGACTGTGACTCAGTGAACCACCTATAGCAGCACGCACACTCACACACAAACATACACGGCTCATTGGACTCAATGCACTGTCTATACCAGCACACACACACACACGCACACACACATATGACTCACTGACTCAATGCACAGCCTGTACTGGCACACACAAAAGGCTTACTGTGACTCAATGCAGAGTCTACACCAGCATACAAACACATGGCTCACTGTGACTCAATGTAATGCCTATGCTAACACACACACACAGAGACACATGCATGGCTCTCTCTGATTCAATGCACGTACTATACCATCACAAACACACACACACACACACGGACAGTCACTGTGACACAATGCACAGCCTATACCACAACACCTATGCAAAGACACATATGCACGGCTCTTTGTGAGTCTATGCACACCCTATACTATCACATACACACATTCACACATGGCTCATTGTGAATCAGTGCACAGTCTGTAGTTCCAGTTGTACACACACAGACACACCCCTCAGTGACTCAATGCAAAGCCCATACCATCACACACACACACACATACACACAGCTCACTGTGAATCAGTGTACAGTGTTCAGCTCCATGTACATACACACACAACACACCTTAGTGAATCAATGCAGAGACCATACCAGCATACACACACACATACACACATCTGAGACTCAATGCTCTGCCTATTCCAGCACACACGCACACACACACACGGCTCACTGTGATTCAATGCACAGCCTATAACACCACACAGAGACACCCATCACTCTAACTCAAACCGCAGCCTGTACCTGCACATACACACACAAAGACCCACCTTCTGCTACTCAATTCACAGTCTACTGCAGCACACACACACACCTGTCTGTGACTGGAAAAGCTTTCTTTACCAGCACACACACACAGAAACACCTCAGTGAGACTCAATGCACTGCCTATACGAGCAAACACTTAAACACACAGCTCACAGTGAATCAATACAGAGTCTATACCAGCACACACACAGACACACACAGAGCCCACTCTGTCTCAATGGTCATTCAGTGCTAGCACACACACACACACACACAGATACACACACACACACTCGTTCATGTCAAAGTGGATAAAAACACAGTCCACACCATCACAGACACACACACACTGCACTACTAACTGTGACTCAATGCACAGTATACACCAGCAAATACACACACACACATACACACACATCTCCTACACATTTAACTGTGACTCAGTGCTGTGACTATACCAGCTCCCCACACACACATGGTTCACCATGACTCAATGCAGAGCCAATAACTGTACACACACAAAAACATACACACACATATGGCTCAGTTTGACCTAACGAAGAGTCTGTAGCACCACATACACACATGAACACCTCAGTGACTCAGTGTTCAGCCTGTACCATCACACACACACACATACAAAAATACACATACACACAAAAATACGGCTTGCTGTGATTCAATGCACAGCCTATTACACCACACAGAGACACCCATCTCTCTGACTCAAACCGCAGCCTGTACTTGCACATACACACACAAAGACCCACCTTCTGTGACTCAATTCACAGCCTACTGCAGCACACACACACACAAACACAACCATCACTGTGACTCAATGCACCTCCTATACCAGCATACACACATGGCTCACTGTGGATCAATGCACAGCCTATACAAGAACACACAAACACACACTCACACATAACTGACTGTGACTCAGGGAACCACCTATAGCAGCACACACACACACACACACACAAACATACACGGCTCTCTTGGACTCAATGCACTGCACATACCAGCACACACACACACACACACACATATATGACTCACTGACTCAATGCATAGCCTGTACTGGCACACACACAAGGCTTACTGTGACTCAAGGCAGAGTCTAGACCAACATACAAACACATGGCTCACTGTGACGCAATGTAATGCCTATGCCAGCACACACACAGAGAGACACATGCATGGCTCTCTCTTATTCAATGCACGCACTATACCATCACAAACACAAACACACACACATGCACAGTCACTGTGCCACAGTACACAGCCTATACCACAACACCCATGCAAAGACACATATGCACGGCTCTTTGTGACTCTATGCACACCCTATACTATCACCTACACACATTCACACATGGCTCGTTGTGAATCAGTGCACAGTCTGTAGTTCCAGGTATACAAACACAGACACACACCTCAGTGATTCAATGAAAAGCCCATACCATCACACACACACACACATACACACACAGCTCACTGTGAATCAGTATACGGTCTTCAGCTCCATGTACATACACACACAACACACCTTAGTGAATTAATGCAGAGACCATACCAACATACACACACACATACACACACCTGAGACTCAATGCTCTGCCTATTGCAGCACACACACACACACACAGCTCACTGTGATTCAATACCAGCCTGTACCTGCACACACACACACTCTCACACACCACGCCGTGTGACTCAATGCAGCTTATACCACCACACAGACACACAGACACACACACACACCTCACTGTGACTCAATGCCAAGCCCATACAAGTAAACAGACACACACAACCATGGTTCACTGAGACTCAATGAACAGTGTATACTAGCACATACAAACACATGGCTCAATGTGAGTCAATGCATAGCCTATACCCACACACACATACACAGAAACACACCTTAATGTGGCTCAGTGCACAGCCTATAGCAGTACACACACACACACACACCGCTCACTGATTCAATGCAAATCCCTTATCAGCATACACATACACATACACTCACCTAGGTGTTACTCAATTCTCAGCCTATAGCAGCACACACACACACCTTACTGTGACTCATGCAGACTCTACAGCACCAAATACACAAACATTAACACAGGGCTGGGATTCAATGCACAATCCATACCAGCAAAGGCACACACACCACACCACACTGTGACTCAATGGTCAGATTATACCAGCACACACACATGGCTCACTGTGTCCTAGTGCACAGCATAAAACATCACACACACACCCCACACTGTGACTCAATGCACAGCCTGTACCTACACATACACACACACACACCTCACTGTGACAAAAAGTGCAGCCTATGCCAGCACACACACACACCTCAATGTGACACAATGGTCAGCCTATACCAGAACACGCAGACACACACACATCACTGTGACTCAATGCACAGACTATACCAGCGTGCACACAAACACACAGCACTGTGACTCAATGTACAATGTATACCAAAACACACAAGCATACACTCACACCTCAGTGTCACTCAATGCACAGCCTATACCAGCACCACACATACACACCTGCACAGATACAGGGTTCGCTGTGACTCAATGCACAACCTATAGAAGAACACACACACATACCAACATGCACACACACATGGCTGACCGTGACTCAATCAATC
This sequence comes from Globicephala melas, assembly GCF_963455315.2. Taxonomy (NCBI): domain Eukaryota; kingdom Metazoa; phylum Chordata; class Mammalia; order Artiodactyla; family Delphinidae; genus Globicephala; species Globicephala melas. The sequence continues at coordinate 58,077 of NW_027207665.1, read as the reverse complement.
GTCTATACCAGCACACACACACACGACTCACTGTGACTCAATGCAGTCTTTAGCACAACAAACACAGACACACACACCCATTGAATCAATGAAAGCCCACCAACACACAACACACCCATGGCTCCGTGTTACACAATGCGCAGCCTCTAGCAGCACACACACACACCCACACACACAGCCACACATATGCACGGCTCACTGTATCTCAATGTACATCTTATACCGGACACACACACACACACACACACACACACATACACGGCCACATACCACACTGTGACTCAAAGTTCAGAATATACCAGCATGCACACATGAAAACAGCTCACTCACACTCAGTGCATGGCTTATACCATCACGAAACACACACGTGTATCACTATGTGTCAATGCATAAACTATACCAGCATTCACACACACAAACATGGCCATGACTCAGTTCACAGATTTTACAAGCACACACACACACATGGCTCACTGTCACCCAATAACCAGCCTACGCCAGGACAGACACACAAACACACCTCACTGTGAATGAATGCACAGCCTATACCAGTACAGAAACATACACAAACACACAAGGCACACTGTGACTAATAGCCAGCCTTTAGATGCAGACACATGCACACTCCCACAAACACACTTCACTGTGACACAATGCTCAGCCTGTAGCACAACACACAGACACACATACCCCCAGATGACTGTGAAAAATGCAAAGCATACACCAGCACACACCCACACACACAGTTCAATGTGAATCAATGCACAGCTTATAAAATCACACACAAATGCGCACGCACACACGGCTAACTGTGACAGAATGCACAGAATGGAACAGCACACACACACACAATCACACACACACCTCACTGTGATTCAATGTGCAGCCTCTACAAGAGCACTCACACATACACATGGCTCACTGTGACTGAATGCGCAGCCTATACCAGCACACACACGAAAACACACAGCTCACTGTGATTCAATGCCCAGCCTATACTTGCACACACACGTACACTTACACACACACCTCACTGTGACTCAATGCTCAGCCTATACCAGCCCAGAGGTATTCACAAACAAACACAGAGCTCACTGTGACTCAATGCACATTAACTTGAAGCAAACAACACACACACACACACACACACACACATGGTTCTCTGTGACTCAGTTCACAGTCTATACTAGCATCACACCCACACTCACAGCTCACTGTGACTTACTGCACCACCTATATAGGCACACACATACACACAAAGCCACAGACACCTACGGCTCACTGTAACTCGGTGTACATCTTGTACTGGCAAAACAAACTCACAGCCAAACTGTGACTCAATGCTCAAACTATATCAGCACATGCACACACAAACAGCTCACTGTGAATCAATTGACAGCCTATACCATCACAAACACATAAACAGCTCACTATGAGTCAATGCATAGCCTATGTCTGCATGCATACACACACACACACACACACACACATGGCCGTGACTCAGTTCACAGTCTATACCAGCACATAATCACACATGGCTTACTGTGACAAAACACGCAACCGAACACAGCACATGTGGACACCCACACACCCAGAGACACACATGACTCACTGTGACTCAATGCACTGTCCATATTTGCACAGACACACACAGATGGCTCACTGGGACCCTGTGCACAGCTTATACCAACAAACCCTCACAGACACTAACGGAGCACTGTGACTCAATGCATAGCCTATATCAACAGGCATACACACACACACAAAAATACGGCAATGTGACTCAGTGCACAGCTTATAACAGAACACATGCATGCACACACACAAAAACAAACATGGCTCACTGATACTCAATCCACAGTCTCTAACAGCACACACACACTCACACTCAAACCTCACTGTGTCTGAATACACACTCACACAGACACTGACACACATGTCACTGTGACTCAATGCACAGCCTATCTCAGCACACACACACAGACATACAAAGCTGAGACTCAATGCCCAGTGTACACCTGAACAGACACACACACCTCACTGTGACTCAATGCACAGCCTATACCAGCACACAAACACACACATGCACACACACACACGGCTCACTGTGACTCAATGCCCAGCATAAACCTGAAAAGACACACACTATCAGACACAAACATCACTGGTTCTCATTGCGTGGCTTTTACCACTGCACATAAACACAAACTCACACACACACCTCACTGTGACTCAATGTCCAGCCTATATGTTCACACACATGCACACTCACACACACACAGCTCACAGTGAATCAATGCAAAACATATAGCCACACAACATGCACAACCACACATTAACTCAATGTGAATCAATGCATAGCCTATACCAGCACACATGCATGCACACACACAGACTCAATGCACAGTCTATAGAGTGACACACAGAAACACATAGCTCAGTGTTACACAATGCCCAGCCTCTAGCAGCACACACACACACACACAGCCACACACATGCACGGCTCACTGTATCTCAATGTACATCTCATACCAGAACACACACACACACACACACACACACAGCTCATTGTGAAACAATGCAAAATGTATACCAGCAGACATCCACACACCCACACTCACAGTTCAATGTGAATCAAGGCACAGCCTATAAAAGCACACATGCATGCACACACACACAGCAAACTGTGACTGAATGTCCAGTATGTAACAGCACACACACACACTCATACACACCTCACTGTTAACCAGTGTGCAGCTTCTACAAGCACAGTCACATACACACACAGCTCACTGTAACTGAATGTGCAGCCTATATCAGCACACACACAAACACACACAGCTCACTGTGCTTCAATGTCCAGCCTATACTTGCACACACATGAACACTCACACACACACCACACTGTGACTCAATTCTCAGCCTATGCCAGCCCAGAGGTATTCAAAAACACACACAGAGCTACTGTGACTCAATGCACATTACCTAACAGCACACACACACACACACACAAACATACACTGCTCATTGGACTCAATGCACTGTCTAAACAAGCACACACACACACAAACACACACACACATATGACTCACTGACTCAATGCACAACCTGTACTGGCACACACACAAGGCTTACTGTGACTCAGTGCAGAGTCTACACCAACATACAAACACATGGCTCACTGTGACTCAATGTAATGCCTATGCCAGCACACACACACAGAGACACATGCATGGCTCTCTCTGATTCAATGCATGTACTATACCATCACAAACACACACACACACACACACGCACAGTCACTGTGACACAATGAAGACCCTATACCACAACACCCATGCAAAGACACATATGCACGGCTCTTTGTGACTCTATGCACACCCTATACTATCACATACACACAGTCACACATGGCTCATTGTGAATCAGTGCACAGTCTGTAGTTCCAGGTATACACACACAAACACACAACTCAGTGACTCAATGCCAAGCCCATACCATCACACACACACACACACATACACACACAGCTCAGTGTGAATCAGTGTACAGTCTTCAGCTCCATGTACATACACACACAACACACCTTAGTGAATCAATGCAGAGACGATACCAGCATACACACACACATACACACACCTGAGACTCAATGCTCTGCCTATTGCAGCACACACAAACACACACGCACACACACGCCTCACTGTGGTTCAATACCAGCCTGTACCTGCACACACTCACACTCTCACACACACCGCCGTGTGACTCAATGCAGTTTATACCACCACACAGACACACAGGCACACACAAACACCTGTCTGAGACTCAATGCCAAGCCCATACAAGTAAACAGACACACACAACAATGGCTCACTGAGACTCAATGAACAGTGTATAGTAGCACATACAAACACATGGCTCAATGTGAGTCAATGCATAGCCTATACCCGCACACACACACACAGAAACACACCTTAATATGGCTCAGTGTACAGCCTATAGCAGTACACACACACATCTTACTGTGACTCATGCAGACTCTACAGCACCAAATACACAAACACTAACACAGGGCTGGGATTCTATGCACAGTCCATACCAGCAAAGGCACACACACCACACCACACTGTGACTCAATGGTCAGATTATACCAGCACACACACATGGCTCACTGTGTCCTAGTGCACAGCATAAAACATCACACACACACCCCACACTGTGACTCAATGCACAGCCTGTACCTACACATACACACACACACACCTCACTGTGACAAAAAGTGCAGCCTATGCCAGCACACACACACACCTCAATGTGACACAATGGTCAGCCTATACCAGAACACGCAGACACACACACATCACTGTGACTCAATGCACAGACTATACCAGCGTGCACACAAACACACAGCACTGTGACTCAATGTACAATGTATACCAAAACACACAAGCATACACTCACACCTCAGTGTCACTCAATGCACAGCCTATACCAGCACCACACATACACACCTGCACAGATACAGGGTTCGCTGTGACTCAATGCACAACCTATAGAAGAACACACACACATACCAACATGCACACACACATGGCTGACCGTGACTCAATCAATCGTCTATACCAGCACACACACACACGACTCACTGTGACTCAATGCAGTCTTTAGCACAACAAACACAGACACACACACCCATTGAATCAATGAAAGCCCACCAACACACAACACACCCATGGCTCCGTGTTACACAATGCGCAGCCTCTAGCAGCACACACACACACCCACACACACAGCCACACATATGCACGGCTCACTGTATCTCAATGTACATCTTATACCGGAACACACACACACACACACACACACACACATACACGGCCACATACCACACTGTGACTCAAAGTTCAGAATATACCAGCATGCACACATGAAAACAGCTCACTCACACTCAGTGCATGGCTTATACCATCACGAAACACACACGTGTATCACTATGTGTCAATGCATAAACTATACCAGCATTCACACACACAAACATGGCCATGACTCAGTTCACAGATTTTACAAGCACACACACACACATGGCTCACTGTCACCCAATAACCAGCCTACGCCAGGACAGACACACAAACACACCTCACTGTGAATGAATGCACAGCCTATACCAGTACAGAAACATACACAAACACACAAGGCACACTGTGACTAATAGCCAGCCTTTAGATGCAGACACATGCACACTCCCACAAACACACTTCACTGTGACACAATGCTCAGCCTGTAGCACAACACACAGACACACATACCCCCAGATGACTGTGAAAAATGCAAAGCATACACCAGCACACACCCACACACACAGTTCAATGTGAATCAATGCACAGCTTATAAAATCACACACAAATGCGCACGCACACACGGCTAACTGTGACAGAATGCACAGAATGGAACAGCACACACACACACAATCACACACACACCTCACTGTGATTCAATGTGCAGCCTCTACAAGAGCACTCACACATACACATGGCTCACTGTGACTGAATGCGCAGCCTATACCAGCACACACACGAAAACACACAGCTCACTGTGATTCAATGCCCAGCCTATACTTGCACACACACGTACACTTACACACACACCTCACTGTGACTCAATGCTCAGCCTATACCAGCCCAGAGGTATTCACAAACAAACACAGAGCTCACTGTGACTCAATGCACATTAACTTGAAGCAAACAACACACACACACACACACACACACACATGGTTCTCTGTGACTCAGTTCACAGTCTATACTAGCATCACACCCACACTCACAGCTCACTGTGACTTACTGCACCACCTATATAGGCACACACATACACACAAAGCCACAGACACCTACGGCTCACTGTAACTCGGTGTACATCTTGTACTGGCAAAACAAACTCACAGCCAAACTGTGACTCAATGCTCAAACTATATCAGCACATGCACACACAAACAGCTCACTGTGAATCAATTGACAGCCTATACCATCACAAACACATAAACAGCTCACTATGAGTCAATGCATAGCCTATGTCTGCATGCATACACACACACACACACACACACACATGGCCGTGACTCAGTTCACAGTCTATACCAGCACATAATCACACATGGCTTACTGTGACAAAACACGCAACCGAACACAGCACATGTGGACACCCACACACCCAGAGACACACATGACTCACTGTGACTCAATGCACTGTCCATATTTGCACAGACACACACAGATGGCTCACTGGGACCCTGTGCACAGCTTATACCAACAAACCCTCACAGACACTAACGGAGCACTGTGACTCAATGCATAGCCTATATCAACAGGCATACACACACACACAAAAATACGGCAATGTGACTCAGTGCACAGCTTATAACAGAACACATGCATGCACACACACAAAAACAAACATGGCTCACTGATACTCAATCCACAGTCTCTAACAGCACACACACACTCACACTCAAACCTCACTGTGTCTGAATACACACTCACACAGACACTGACACACATGTCACTGTGACTCAATGCACAGCCTATCTCAGCACACACACACAGACATACAAAGCTGAGACTCAATGCCCAGTGTACACCTGAACAGACACACACACCTCACTGTGACTCAATGCACAGCCTATACCAGCACACAAACACACACATGCACACACACACACGGCTCACTGTGACTCAATGCCCAGCATAAACCTGAAAAGACACACACTATCAGACACAAACATCACTGGTTCTCATTGCGTGGCTTTTACCACTGCACATAAACACAAACTCACACACACACCTCACTGTGACTCAATGTCCAGCCTATATGTTCACACACATGCACACTCACACACACACAGCTCACAGTGAATCAATGCAAAACATATAGCCACACAACATGCACAACCACACACTAACTCAATGTGAATCAATGCATAGCCTATACCAGCACACATGCATGCACACACACAGACTCAATGCACAGTCTATAGAGTGACACACAGAAACACATAGCTCAGTGTTACACAATGCCCAGCCTCTCGCAGCACACACACACACACACAGCCACACACATGCACGGCTCACTGTATCTCAATGTACATCTCATACCAGAACACACACACACACACACACACACACAGCTCATTGTGAAACAATGCAAAATGTATACCAGCAGACATCCACACACCCACACTCACAGTTCAATGTGAATCAAGGCACAGCCTATAAAAGCACACATGCATGCACACACACACAGCAAACTGTGACTGAATGTCCATTATGTAACAGCACACACACACACTCATACACACCTCACTGTTAACCAGTGTGCAGCTTCTACAAGCACAGTCACATACACACACAGCTCACTGTAACTGAATGTGCAGCCTATATCAGCACACACACAAACACACACAGCTCACTGTGCTTCAATGTCCAGCCTATACTTGCACACACATGAACACTCACACACACACCACACTGTGACTCAATTCTCAGCCTATGCCAGCCCAGAGGTATTCAAAAACACACACAGAGCTACTGTGACTCAATGCACATTACCTAACAGCACACACACACACACACAAACATACACTGCTCATTGGACTCAATGCACTGTCTAAACAAGCACACACACACACAAACACACACACACATATGACTCACTGACTCAATGCACAACCTGTACTGGCACACACACAAGGCTTACTGTGACTCAGTGCAGAGTCTACACCAACATACAAACACATGGCTCACTGTGACTCAATGTAATGCCTATGCCAGCACACACACACAGAGACACATGCATGGCTCTCTCTGATTCAATGCATGTACTATACCATCACAAACACACACACACACACACACGCACAGTCACTGTGACACAATGAAGACCCTATACCACAACACCCATGCAAAGACACATATGCACGGCTCTTTGTGACTCTATGCACACCCTATACTATCACATACACACAGTCACACATGGCTCATTGTGAATCAGTGCACAGTCTGTAGTTCCAGGTATACACACACAAACACACACCTCAGTGACTCAATGCCAAGCCCATACCATCACACACACACACACACATACACACACAGCTCAGTGTGAATCAGTGTACAGTCTTCAGCTCCATGTACATACACACACAACACACCTTAGTGAATCAATGCAGAGACGATACCAGCATACACACACACATACACACACCTGAGACTCAATGCTCTGCCTATTGCAGCACACACAAACACACACGCACACACACGCCTCACTGTGGTTCAATACCAGCCTGTACCTGCACACACTCACACTCTCACACACACCGCCGTGTGACTCAATGCAGTTTATACCACCACACAGACACACAGGCACACACAAACACCTGTCTGAGACTCAATGCCAAGCCCATACAAGTAAACAGACACACACAACAATGGCTCACTGAGACTCAATGAACAGTGTATAGTAGCACATACAAACACATGGCTCAATGTGAGTCAATGCATAGCCTATACCCGCACACACACACACAGAAACACACCTTAATATGGCTCAGTGTACAGCCTATAGCAGTACACACACACATCTTACTGTGACTCATGCAGACTCTACAGCACCAAATACACAAACACTAACACAGGGCTGGGATTCTATGCACAGTCCATACCAGCAAAGGCACACACACCACACCACACTGTGACTCAATGTTCAGATTATACCAGCACACACACACGACTCACTGTGTCCTAGTGCACAGAATATAACATCACACACACACCCCACACTGTGACTCAATGCACAGCCTGTACCTACACTACACACACACACACTTCACTGTGACAAAATATGCAGCCTATACCAGCACACACACACACACACACACCCTCAATGTTACAGAATGGTCAGCCTATATCAGAACACGCAGACACACACACACATCACTCTGACTCACTGCACATCCTATACCAGTGCACTCACACACACACACACATGGCTGACTGTGAATCAATGCACACTCTATACCAGGACACACACACACACGCACACACACAAGGCTCCCTGTGACTCAGTGCACAGGATATGCTAGCAGACATACACACACAGGGAAGCACATACGGCAAACTGTGAGTCAATCCACAGCCCATACCTCCACACACGCACATATACTGACACTCAAAAACACAGCTCAGTGTGATTCAATGCAAATCCTATACCAGAAAGTGCACACACACAGACACAAACCTCCCTATGAATCAGTGCATAGCATATAACATCACACACATACACCTCACTGTGACTCAATGTGCTGCCTCTACCTGCACACACACACACACAAAACTCAATATGACTCAATGAGCAGGCTGTACCAGCACACATATACACACATGTGCACACAGATCTCAGTGTGCCTCAATTGTCAGCCTATACCAGAACACACAGACACACACACCTCCCACTCTGACTCAATGCACAACCTATACCAGCGTGCACACACACTCACATGGCACAGTGAATCAAGGCACAATTTTACCAGCACATGCACACACACCTCAGAGTGATTCAAAGCTCAGCCTATACCAGCAAACACACACACACAAACACAGACATGCACAGATGCAGGCCTCACTGTGACTCAATGCACAGCCTATACCAGTACACACACACACACACCAACACGCACTCACACATGGCTCACTGGTACTCAATAAATCGCCTATACCAGCACACACACACACAGCGCACTGTGACTCAATGCAGTCTGTATCACCACACACTCACACACACACCCATGAGTCAATAAAGCCCATACCAGCACAATAAAGCCCATACCAGCACACAAACTCACATGCACACACACACACACGAGACTGTGACTGAAAACGCTTCCTGTACCAGCACACACACACACAAACACCTCACTGTGACTCAATGCACAGCCTATATGAGCGCACACATACACACACAGCTCACAGTGACTCAATACAGAGTCTATACCAGCTCACACACAGACACACAGCCCACTCTGTCTCAATTGTCATCTAGTGCCAGCACACACACACACACACAAACACACAAACACACACAGCCGTTCAGGTCAAAGTGGATAAAACCACAGTCCACACCATCACAGCACACACACACCGCACTACTCACTGTGACTCAATGCACAGTCTACACCAGCAAATACACACATACACAAACAACTCCCACACATTCAACTGTGACTCAGTGCTCTGACTATACCAGCTCCCCACACACACATGGTTCACTGTGACTCAGTGCACAGCAAATAACTGTACACACACACACCTACACACAGATATGGCTCAGTTTGACCTAACAAACAGTCTGTAGCACCACATACACACATGCACACGTCAGTGACTCAATGTTCAGCCTGTACCATCACACACACACACGCATACACAAATACACATACACACACTAATACGGCTCGCTGTGATTCAATACACAGCCTATAACACCACACAGAGACACCCATCACTGTGACTCGAACTGCAGCTTGTACCTGCACATACACACACAAAGTCCCACCTTCTGTGACTCAATTCACAGCCTACTGCAGCATACACACAGAAAAACAACCATCACTGTGATTCAATGCACCGCCTATACCACCATACACACAGGGCTCACTGTGAATCAATACACAACCTATACAAGAACACACAAACACTCACTCACACATATCTGACTGTGACTCAGTGAACCACCTATAGCAGCACGCACACTCACACACAAACATACACGGCTCATTGGACTCAATGCACTGTCTATACCAGCACACACACACACACGCACACACACATATGACTCACTGACTCAATGCACAGCCTGTACTGGCACACACAAAAGGCTTACTGTGACTCAATGCAGAGTCTACACCAGCATACAAACACATGGCTCACTGTGACTCAATGTAATGCCTATGCCAACACACACACACAGAGACACATGCATGGCTCTCTCTGATTCAATGCACGTACTATACCATCACAAACACACACACACACACACGGACAGTCACTGTGACACAATGCACAGCCTATACCACAACACCTATGCAAAGACACATATGCACGGCTCTTTGTGAGTCTATGCACACCCTATACTATCACATACACACATTCACACATGGCTCATTGTGAATCAGTGCACAGTCTGTAGTTCCAGTTGTACACACACAGACACACCCCTCAGTGACTCAATGCAAAGCCCATACCATCACACACACACACACATACACACAGCTCACTGTGAATCAGTGTACAGTGTTCAGCTCCATGTACATACACACACAACACACCTTAGTGAATCAATGCAGAGACCATACCAGCATACACACACACATACACACACCTGAGACTCAATGCTCTGCCTATTCCAGCACACACACACACACACACACGGCTCACTGTGATTCAATGCACAGCCTATAACACCACACAGAGACACCCATCACTCTAACTCAAACCGCAGCCTGTACCTGCACATACACACACAAAGACCCACCTTCTGCTACTCAATTCACAGTCTACTGCAGCACACACACACACCTGTCTGTGACTGGAAAAGCTTTCTGTACCAGCACACACACACAGAAACACCTCAGTGAGACTCAATGCACTGCCTATACGAGCAAACACTTAAACACACAGCTCACAGTGAATCAATACAGAGTCTATACCAGCACACACACAGACACACACAGAGCCCACTCTGTCTCAATGGTCATTCAGTGCTAGCACACACACACACACACACAGATACACACACACACACTCGTTCATGTCAAAGTGGATAAAAACACAGTCCACACCATCACAGACACACACACACTGCACTACTAACTGTGACTCAATGCACAGTATACACCAGCAAATACACACACACACATACACACACATCTCCTACACATTTAACTGTGACTCAGTGCTGTGACTATACCAGCTCCCCACACACACATGGTTCACCATGACTCAATGCAGAGCCAATAACTGTACACACACAAAAACATACACACACATATGGCTCAGTTTGACCTAACGAAGAGTCTGTAGCACCACATACACACATGAACACCTCAGTGACTCAGTGTTCAGCCTGTACCATCACACACACACACATACAAAAATACACATACACACAAAAATACGGCTTGCTGTGATTCAATGCACAGCCTATTACACCACACAGAGACACCCATCTCTCTGACTCAAACCGCAGCCTGTACTTGCACATACACACACAAAGACCCACCTTCTGTGACTCAATTCACAGCCTACTGCAGCACACACACACACAAACACAACCATCACTGTGACTCAATGCACCTCCTATACCAGCATACACACATGGCTCACTGTGGATCAATGCACAGCCTATACAAGAACACACAAACACACACTCACACATAACTGACTGTGACTCAGGGAACCACCTATAGCAGCACACACACACACACACACACAAACATACACGGCTCTCTTGGACTCAATGCACTGCACATACCAGCACACACACACACACACACACATATATGACTCACTGACTCAATGCATAGCCTGTACTGGCACACACACAAGGCTTACTGTGACTCAAGGCAGAGTCTAGACCAACATACAAACACATGGCTCACTGTGACGCAATGTAATGCCTATGCCAGCACACACACAGAGAGACACATGCATGGCTCTCTCTTATTCAATGCACGCACTATACCATCACAAACACAAACACACACACATGCACAGTCACTGTGCCACAGTACACAGCCTATACCACAACACCCATGCAAAGACACATATGCACGGCTCTTTGTGACTCTATGCACACCCTATACTATCACCTACACACATTCACACATGGCTCGTTGTGAATCAGTGCACAGTCTGTAGTTCCAGGTATACAAACACAGACACACACCTCAGTGATTCAATGAAAAGCCCATACCATCACACACACACACACATACACACACAGCTCACTGTGAATCAGTATACGGTCTTCAGCTCCATGTACATACACACACAACACACCTTAGTGAATTAATGCAGAGACCATACCAACATACACACACACATACACACACCTGAGACTCAATGCTCTGCCTATTGCAGCACACACACACACACACAGCTCACTGTGATTCAATACCAGCCTGTACCTGCACACACACACACTCTCACACACCACGCCGTGTGACTCAATGCAGCTTATACCACCACACAGACACACAGACACACACACACACCTCACTGTGACTCAATGCCAAGCCCATACAAGTAAACAGACACACACAACCATGGTTCACTGAGACTCAATGAACAGTGTATACTAGCACATACAAACACATGGCTCAATGTGAGTCAATGCATAGCCTATACCCACACACACATACACAGAAACACACCTTAATGTGGCTCAGTGCACAGCCTATAGCAGTACACACACACACACACACCGCTCACTGATTCAATGCAAATCCCTTATCAGCATACACATACACATACACTCACCTAGGTGTTACTCAATTCTCAGCCTATAGCAGCACACACACACACCTTACTGTGACTCATGCAGACTCTACAGCACCAAATACACAAACATTAACACAGGGCTGGGATTCAATGCACAATCCATACCAGCAAAGGCACACACACCACACCACACTGTGACTCAATGGTCAGATTATACCAGCACACACACATGGCTCACTGTGTCCTAGTGCACAGCATAAAACATCACACACACACCCCACACTGTGACTCAATGCACAGCCTGTACCTACACATACACACACACACACCTCACTGTGACAAAAAGTGCAGCCTATGCCAGCACACACACACACCTCAATGTGACACAATGGTCAGCCTATACCAGAACACGCAGACACACACACATCACTGTGACTCAATGCACAGACTATACCAGCGTGCACACAAACACACAGCACTGTGACTCAATGTACAATGTATACCAAAACACACAAGCATACACTCACACCTCAGTGTCACTCAATGCACAGCCTATACCAGCACCACACATACACACCTGCACAGATACAGGGTTCGCTGTGACTCAATGCACAACCTATAGAAGAACACACACACATACCAACATGCACACACACATGGCTGACCGTGACTCAATCAATCGTCTATACCAGCACACACACACACGACTCACTGTGACTCAATGCAGTCTTTAGCACAACAAACACAGACACACACACCCATTGAATCAATGAAAGCCCACCAACACACAACACACCCATGGCTCCGTGTTACACAATGCGCAGCCTCTAGCAGCACACACACACACCCACACACACAGCCACACATATGCACGGCTCACTGTATCTCAATGTACATCTTATACCGGACACACACACACACACACACACACACACATACACGGCCACATACCACACTGTGACTCAAAGTTCAGAATATACCAGCATGCACACATGAAAACAGCTCACTCACACTCAGTGCATGGCTTATACCATCACGAAACACACACGTGTATCACTATGTGTCAATGCATAAACTATACCAGCATTCACACACACAAACATGGCCATGACTCAGTTCACAGATTTTACAAGCACACACACACACATGGCTCACTGTCACCCAATAACCAGCCTACGCCAGGACAGACACACAAACACACCTCACTGTGAATGAATGCACAGCCTATACCAGTACAGAAACATACACAAACACACAAGGCACACTGTGACTAATAGCCAGCCTTTAGATGCAGACACATGCACACTCCCACAAACACACTTCACTGTGACACAATGCTCAGCCTGTAGCACAACACACAGACACACATACCCCCAGATGACTGTGAAAAATGCAAAGCATACACCAGCACACACCCACACACACAGTTCAATGTGAATCAATGCACAGCTTATAAAATCACACACAAATGCGCACGCACACACGGCTAACTGTGACAGAATGCACAGAATGGAACAGCACACACACACACAATCACACACACACCTCACTGTGATTCAATGTGCAGCCTCTACAAGAGCACTCACACATACACATGGCTCACTGTGACTGAATGCGCAGCCTATACCAGCACACACACGAAAACACACAGCTCACTGTGATTCAATGCCCAGCCTATACTTGCACACACACGTACACTTACACACACACCTCACTGTGACTCAATGCTCAGCCTATACCAGCCCAGAGGTATTCACAAACAAACACAGAGCTCACTGTGACTCAATGCACATTAACTTGAAGCAAACAACACACACACACACACACACACACACATGGTTCTCTGTGACTCAGTTCACAGTCTATACTAGCATCACACCCACACTCACAGCTCACTGTGACTTACTGCACCACCTATATAGGCACACACATACACACAAAGCCACAGACACCTACGGCTCACTGTAACTCGGTGTACATCTTGTACTGGCAAAACAAACTCACAGCCAAACTGTGACTCAATGCTCAAACTATATCAGCACATGCACACACAAACAGCTCACTGTGAATCAATTGACAGCCTATACCATCACAAACACATAAACAGCTCACTATGAGTCAATGCATAGCCTATGTCTGCATGCATACACACACACACACACACACACACATGGCCGTGACTCAGTTCACAGTCTATACCAGCACATAATCACACATGGCTTACTGTGACAAAACACGCAACCGAACACAGCACATGTGGACACCCACACACCCAGAGACACACATGACTCACTGTGACTCAATGCACTGTCCATATTTGCACAGACACACACAGATGGCTCACTGGGACCCTGTGCACAGCTTATACCAACAAACCCTCACAGACACTAACGGAGCACTGTGACTCAATGCATAGCCTATATCAACAGGCATACACACACACACAAAAATACGGCAATGTGACTCAGTGCACAGCTTATAACAGAACACATGCATGCACACACACAAAAACAAACATGGCTCACTGATACTCAATCCACAGTCTCTAACAGCACACACACACTCACACTCAAACCTCACTGTGTCTGAATACACACTCACACAGACACTGACACACATGTCACTGTGACTCAATGCACAGCCTATCTCAGCACACACACACAGACATACAAAGCTGAGACTCAATGCCCAGTGTACACCTGAACAGACACACACACCTCACTGTGACTCAATGCACAGCCTATACCAGCACACAAACACACACATGCACACACACACACGGCTCACTGTGACTCAATGCCCAGCATAAACCTGAAAAGACACACACTATCAGACACAAACATCACTGGTTCTCATTGCGTGGCTTTTACCACTGCACATAAACACAAACTCACACACACACCTCACTGTGACTCAATGTCCAGCCTATATGTTCACACACATGCACACTCACACACACACAGCTCACAGTGAATCAATGCAAAACATATAGCCACACAACATGCACAACCACACATTAACTCAATGTGAATCAATGCATAGCCTATACCAGCACACATGCATGCACACACACAGACTCAATGCACAGTCTATAGAGTGACACACAGAAACACATAGCTCAGTGTTACACAATGCCCAGCCTCTAGCAGCACACACACACACACACAGCCACACACATGCACGGCTCACTGTATCTCAATGTACATCTCATACCAGAACACACACACACACACACACACACACAGCTCATTGTGAAACAATGCAAAATGTATACCAGCAGACATCCACACACCCACACTCACAGTTCAATGTGAATCAAGGCACAGCCTATAAAAGCACACATGCATGCACACACACACAGCAAACTGTGACTGAATGTCCAGTATGTAACAGCACACACACACACTCATACACACCTCACTGTTAACCAGTGTGCAGCTTCTACAAGCACAGTCACATACACACACAGCTCACTGTAACTGAATGTGCAGCCTATATCAGCACACACACAAACACACACAGCTCACTGTGCTTCAATGTCCAGCCTATACTTGCACACACATGAACACTCACACACACACCACACTGTGACTCAATTCTCAGCCTATGCCAGCCCAGAGGTATTCAAAAACACACACAGAGCTACTGTGACTCAATGCACATTACCTAACAGCACACACACACACACACACAAACATACACTGCTCATTGGACTCAATGCACTGTCTAAACAAGCACACACACACACAAACACACACACACATATGACTCACTGACTCAATGCACAACCTGTACTGGCACACACACAAGGCTTACTGTGACTCAGTGCAGAGTCTACACCAACATACAAACACATGGCTCACTGTGACTCAATGTAATGCCTATGCCAGCACACACACACAGAGACACATGCATGGCTCTCTCTGATTCAATGCATGTACTATACCATCACAAACACACACACACACACACACGCACAGTCACTGTGACACAATGAAGACCCTATACCACAACACCCATGCAAAGACACATATGCACGGCTCTTTGTGACTCTATGCACACCCTATACTATCACATACACACAGTCACACATGGCTCATTGTGAATCAGTGCACAGTCTGTAGTTCCAGGTATACACACACAAACACACAACTCAGTGACTCAATGCCAAGCCCATACCATCACACACACACACACACATACACACACAGCTCAGTGTGAATCAGTGTACAGTCTTCAGCTCCATGTACATACACACACAACACACCTTAGTGAATCAATGCAGAGACGATACCAGCATACACACACACATACACACACCTGAGACTCAATGCTCTGCCTATTGCAGCACACACAAACACACACGCACACACACGCCTCACTGTGGTTCAATACCAGCCTGTACCTGCACACACTCACACTCTCACACACACCGCCGTGTGACTCAATGCAGTTTATACCACCACACAGACACACAGGCACACACAAACACCTGTCTGAGACTCAATGCCAAGCCCATACAAGTAAACAGACACACACAACAATGGCTCACTGAGACTCAATGAACAGTGTATAGTAGCACATACAAACACATGGCTCAATGTGAGTCAATGCATAGCCTATACCCGCACACACACACACAGAAACACACCTTAATATGGCTCAGTGTACAGCCTATAGCAGTACACACACACATCTTACTGTGACTCATGCAGACTCTACAGCACCAAATACACAAACACTAACACAGGGCTGGGATTCTATGCACAGTCCATACCAGCAAAGGCACACACACCACACCACACTGTGACTCAATGGTCAGATTATACCAGCACACACACATGGCTCACTGTGTCCTAGTGCACAGCATAAAACATCACACACACACCCCACACTGTGACTCAATGCACAGCCTGTACCTACACATACACACACACACACCTCACTGTGACAAAAAGTGCAGCCTATGCCAGCACACACACACACCTCAATGTGACACAATGGTCAGCCTATACCAGAACACGCAGACACACACACATCACTGTGACTCAATGCACAGACTATACCAGCGTGCACACAAACACACAGCACTGTGACTCAATGTACAATGTATACCAAAACACACAAGCATACACTCACACCTCAGTGTCACTCAATGCACAGCCTATACCAGCACCACACATACACACCTGCACAGATACAGGGTTCGCTGTGACTCAATGCACAACCTATAGAAGAACACACACACATACCAACATGCACACACACATGGCTGACCGTGACTCAATCAATCGTCTATACCAGCACACACACACACGACTCACTGTGACTCAATGCAGTCTTTAGCACAACAAACACAGACACACACACCCATTGAATCAATGAAAGCCCACCAACACACAACACACCCATGGCTCCGTGTTACACAATGCGCAGCCTCTAGCAGCACACACACACACCCACACACACAGCCACACATATGCACGGCTCACTGTATCTCAATGTACATCTTATACCGGAACACACACACACACACACACACACACACATACACGGCCACATACCACACTGTGACTCAAAGTTCAGAATATACCAGCATGCACACATGAAAACAGCTCACTCACACTCAGTGCATGGCTTATACCATCACGAAACACACACGTGTATCACTATGTGTCAATGCATAAACTATACCAGCATTCACACACACAAACATGGCCATGACTCAGTTCACAGATTTTACAAGCACACACACACACATGGCTCACTGTCACCCAATAACCAGCCTACGCCAGGACAGACACACAAACACACCTCACTGTGAATGAATGCACAGCCTATACCAGTACAGAAACATACACAAACACACAAGGCACACTGTGACTAATAGCCAGCCTTTAGATGCAGACACATGCACACTCCCACAAACACACTTCACTGTGACACAATGCTCAGCCTGTAGCACAACACACAGACACACATACCCCCAGATGACTGTGAAAAATGCAAAGCATACACCAGCACACACCCACACACACAGTTCAATGTGAATCAATGCACAGCTTATAAAATCACACACAAATGCGCACGCACACACGGCTAACTGTGACAGAATGCACAGAATGGAACAGCACACACACACACAATCACACACACACCTCACTGTGATTCAATGTGCAGCCTCTACAAGAGCACTCACACATACACATGGCTCACTGTGACTGAATGCGCAGCCTATACCAGCACACACACGAAAACACACAGCTCACTGTGATTCAATGCCCAGCCTATACTTGCACACACACGTACACTTACACACACACCTCACTGTGACTCAATGCTCAGCCTATACCAGCCCAGAGGTATTCACAAACAAACACAGAGCTCACTGTGACTCAATGCACATTAACTTGAAGCAAACAACACACACACACACACACACACACACATGGTTCTCTGTGACTCAGTTCACAGTCTATACTAGCATCACACCCACACTCACAGCTCACTGTGACTTACTGCACCACCTATATAGGCACACACATACACACAAAGCCACAGACACCTACGGCTCACTGTAACTCGGTGTACATCTTGTACTGGCAAAACAAACTCACAGCCAAACTGTGACTCAATGCTCAAACTATATCAGCACATGCACACACAAACAGCTCACTGTGAATCAATTGACAGCCTATACCATCACAAACACATAAACAGCTCACTATGAGTCAATGCATAGCCTATGTCTGCATGCATACACACACACACACACACACACACATGGCCGTGACTCAGTTCACAGTCTATACCAGCACATAATCACACATGGCTTACTGTGACAAAACACGCAACCGAACACAGCACATGTGGACACCCACACACCCAGAGACACACATGACTCACTGTGACTCAATGCACTGTCCATATTTGCACAGACACACACAGATGGCTCACTGGGACCCTGTGCACAGCTTATACCAACAAACCCTCACAGACACTAACGGAGCACTGTGACTCAATGCATAGCCTATATCAACAGGCATACACACACACACAAAAATACGGCAATGTGACTCAGTGCACAGCTTATAACAGAACACATGCATGCACACACACAAAAACAAACATGGCTCACTGATACTCAATCCACAGTCTCTAACAGCACACACACACTCACACTCAAACCTCACTGTGTCTGAATACACACTCACACAGACACTGACACACATGTCACTGTGACTCAATGCACAGCCTATCTCAGCACACACACACAGACATACAAAGCTGAGACTCAATGCCCAGTGTACACCTGAACAGACACACACACCTCACTGTGACTCAATGCACAGCCTATACCAGCACACAAACACACACATGCACACACACACACGGCTCACTGTGACTCAATGCCCAGCATAAACCTGAAAAGACACACACTATCAGACACAAACATCACTGGTTCTCATTGCGTGGCTTTTACCACTGCACATAAACACAAACTCACACACACACCTCACTGTGACTCAATGTCCAGCCTATATGTTCACACACATGCACACTCACACACACACAGCTCACAGTGAATCAATGCAAAACATATAGCCACACAACATGCACAACCACACACTAACTCAATGTGAATCAATGCATAGCCTATACCAGCACACATGCATGCACACACACAGACTCAATGCACAGTCTATAGAGTGACACACAGAAACACATAGCTCAGTGTTACACAATGCCCAGCCTCTCGCAGCACACACACACACACACAGCCACACACATGCACGGCTCACTGTATCTCAATGTACATCTCATACCAGAACACACACACACACACACACACACACAGCTCATTGTGAAACAATGCAAAATGTATACCAGCAGACATCCACACACCCACACTCACAGTTCAATGTGAATCAAGGCACAGCCTATAAAAGCACACATGCATGCACACACACACAGCAAACTGTGACTGAATGTCCATTATGTAACAGCACACACACACACTCATACACACCTCACTGTTAACCAGTGTGCAGCTTCTACAAGCACAGTCACATACACACACAGCTCACTGTAACTGAATGTGCAGCCTATATCAGCACACACACAAACACACACAGCTCACTGTGCTTCAATGTCCAGCCTATACTTGCACACACATGAACACTCACACACACACCACACTGTGACTCAATTCTCAGCCTATGCCAGCCCAGAGGTATTCAAAAACACACACAGAGCTACTGTGACTCAATGCACATTACCTAACAGCACACACACACACACACAAACATACACTGCTCATTGGACTCAATGCACTGTCTAAACAAGCACACACACACACAAACACACACACACATATGACTCACTGACTCAATGCACAACCTGTACTGGCACACACACAAGGCTTACTGTGACTCAGTGCAGAGTCTACACCAACATACAAACACATGGCTCACTGTGACTCAATGTAATGCCTATGCCAGCACACACACACAGAGACACATGCATGGCTCTCTCTGATTCAATGCATGTACTATACCATCACAAACACACACACACACACACACGCACAGTCACTGTGACACAATGAAGACCCTATACCACAACACCCATGCAAAGACACATATGCACGGCTCTTTGTGACTCTATGCACACCCTATACTATCACATACACACAGTCACACATGGCTCATTGTGAATCAGTGCACAGTCTGTAGTTCCAGGTATACACACACAAACACACACCTCAGTGACTCAATGCCAAGCCCATACCATCACACACACACACACACATACACACACAGCTCAGTGTGAATCAGTGTACAGTCTTCAGCTCCATGTACATACACACACAACACACCTTAGTGAATCAATGCAGAGACGATACCAGCATACACACACACATACACACACCTGAGACTCAATGCTCTGCCTATTGCAGCACACACAAACACACACGCACACACACGCCTCACTGTGGTTCAATACCAGCCTGTACCTGCACACACTCACACTCTCACACACACCGCCGTGTGACTCAATGCAGTTTATACCACCACACAGACACACAGGCACACACAAACACCTGTCTGAGACTCAATGCCAAGCCCATACAAGTAAACAGACACACACAACAATGGCTCACTGAGACTCAATGAACAGTGTATAGTAGCACATACAAACACATGGCTCAATGTGAGTCAATGCATAGCCTATACCCGCACACACACACACAGAAACACACCTTAATATGGCTCAGTGTACAGCCTATAGCAGTACACACACACATCTTACTGTGACTCATGCAGACTCTACAGCACCAAATACACAAACACTAACACAGGGCTGGGATTCTATGCACAGTCCATACCAGCAAAGGCACACACACCACACCACACTGTGACTCAATGTTCAGATTATACCAGCACACACACACGACTCACTGTGTCCTAGTGCACAGAATATAACATCACACACACACCCCACACTGTGACTCAATGCACAGCCTGTACCTACACTACACACACACACACTTCACTGTGACAAAATATGCAGCCTATACCAGCACACACACACACACACACACCCTCAATGTTACAGAATGGTCAGCCTATATCAGAACACGCAGACACACACACACATCACTCTGACTCACTGCACATCCTATACCAGTGCACTCACACACACACACACATGGCTGACTGTGAATCAATGCACACTCTATACCAGGACACACACACACACGCACACACACAAGGCTCCCTGTGACTCAGTGCACAGGATATGCTAGCAGACATACACACACAGGGAAGCACATACGGCAAACTGTGAGTCAATCCACAGCCCATACCTCCACACACGCACATATACTGACACTCAAAAACACAGCTCAGTGTGATTCAATGCAAATCCTATACCAGAAAGTGCACACACACAGACACAAACCTCCCTATGAATCAGTGCATAGCATATAACATCACACACATACACCTCACTGTGACTCAATGTGCTGCCTCTACCTGCACACACACACACACAAAACTCAATATGACTCAATGAGCAGGCTGTACCAGCACACATATACACACATGTGCACACAGATCTCAGTGTGCCTCAATTGTCAGCCTATACCAGAACACACAGACACACACACCTCCCACTCTGACTCAATGCACAACCTATACCAGCGTGCACACACACTCACATGGCACAGTGAATCAAGGCACAATTTTACCAGCACATGCACACACACCTCAGAGTGATTCAAAGCTCAGCCTATACCAGCAAACACACACACACAAACACAGACATGCACAGATGCAGGCCTCACTGTGACTCAATGCACAGCCTATACCAGTACACACACACACACACCAACACGCACTCACACATGGCTCACTGGTACTCAATAAATCGCCTATACCAGCACACACACACACAGCGCACTGTGACTCAATGCAGTCTGTATCACCACACACTCACACACACACCCATGAGTCAATAAAGCCCATACCAGCACAATAAAGCCCATACCAGCACACAAACTCACATGCACACACACACACACGAGACTGTGACTGAAAACGCTTCCTGTACCAGCACACACACACACAAACACCTCACTGTGACTCAATGCACAGCCTATATGAGCGCACACATACACACACAGCTCACAGTGACTCAATACAGAGTCTATACCAGCTCACACACAGACACACAGCCCACTCTGTCTCAATTGTCATCTAGTGCCAGCACACACACACACACACAAACACACAAACACACACAGCCGTTCAGGTCAAAGTGGATAAAACCACAGTCCACACCATCACAGCACACACACACCGCACTACTCACTGTGACTCAATGCACAGTCTACACCAGCAAATACACACATACACAAACAACTCCCACACATTCAACTGTGACTCAGTGCTCTGACTATACCAGCTCCCCACACACACATGGTTCACTGTGACTCAGTGCACAGCAAATAACTGTACACACACACACCTACACACAGATATGGCTCAGTTTGACCTAACAAACAGTCTGTAGCACCACATACACACATGCACACGTCAGTGACTCAATGTTCAGCCTGTACCATCACACACACACACGCATACACAAATACACATACACACACTAATACGGCTCGCTGTGATTCAATACACAGCCTATAACACCACACAGAGACACCCATCACTGTGACTCGAACTGCAGCTTGTACCTGCACATACACACACAAAGTCCCACCTTCTGTGACTCAATTCACAGCCTACTGCAGCATACACACAGAAAAACAACCATCACTGTGATTCAATGCACCGCCTATACCACCATACACACAGGGCTCACTGTGAATCAATACACAACCTATACAAGAACACACAAACACTCACTCACACATATCTGACTGTGACTCAGTGAACCACCTATAGCAGCACGCACACTCACACACAAACATACACGGCTCATTGGACTCAATGCACTGTCTATACCAGCACACACACACACACGCACACACACATATGACTCACTGACTCAATGCACAGCCTGTACTGGCACACACAAAAGGCTTACTGTGACTCAATGCAGAGTCTACACCAGCATACAAACACATGGCTCACTGTGACTCAATGTAATGCCTATGCCAACACACACACACAGAGACACATGCATGGCTCTCTCTGATTCAATGCACGTACTATACCATCACAAACACACACACACACACACGGACAGTCACTGTGACACAATGCACAGCCTATACCACAACACCTATGCAAAGACACATATGCACGGCTCTTTGTGAGTCTATGCACACCCTATACTATCACATACACACATTCACACATGGCTCATTGTGAATCAGTGCACAGTCTGTAGTTCCAGTTGTACACACACAGACACACCCCTCAGTGACTCAATGCAAAGCCCATACCATCACACACACACACACATACACACAGCTCACTGTGAATCAGTGTACAGTGTTCAGCTCCATGTACATACACACACAACACACCTTAGTGAATCAATGCAGAGACCATACCAGCATACACACACACATACACACACCTGAGACTCAATGCTCTGCCTATTCCAGCACACACACACACACACACACGGCTCACTGTGATTCAATGCACAGCCTATAACACCACACAGAGACACCCATCACTCTAACTCAAACCGCAGCCTGTACCTGCACATACACACACAAAGACCCACCTTCTGCTACTCAATTCACAGTCTACTGCAGCACACACACACACCTGTCTGTGACTGGAAAAGCTTTCTGTACCAGCACACACACACAGAAACACCTCAGTGAGACTCAATGCACTGCCTATACGAGCAAACACTTAAACACACAGCTCACAGTGAATCAATACAGAGTCTATACCAGCACACACACAGACACACACAGAGCCCACTCTGTCTCAATGGTCATTCAGTGCTAGCACACACACACACACACACAGATACACACACACACACTCGTTCATGTCAAAGTGGATAAAAACACAGTCCACACCATCACAGACACACACACACTGCACTACTAACTGTGACTCAATGCACAGTATACACCAGCAAATACACACACACACATACACACACATCTCCTACACATTTAACTGTGACTCAGTGCTGTGACTATACCAGCTCCCCACACACACATGGTTCACCATGACTCAATGCAGAGCCAATAACTGTACACACACAAAAACATACACACACATATGGCTCAGTTTGACCTAACGAAGAGTCTGTAGCACCACATACACACATGAACACCTCAGTGACTCAGTGTTCAGCCTGTACCATCACACACACACACATACAAAAATACACATACACACAAAAATACGGCTTGCTGTGATTCAATGCACAGCCTATTACACCACACAGAGACACCCATCTCTCTGACTCAAACCGCAGCCTGTACTTGCACATACACACACAAAGACCCACCTTCTGTGACTCAATTCACAGCCTACTGCAGCACACACACACACAAACACAACCATCACTGTGACTCAATGCACCTCCTATACCAGCATACACACATGGCTCACTGTGGATCAATGCACAGCCTATACAAGAACACACAAACACACACTCACACATAACTGACTGTGACTCAGGGAACCACCTATAGCAGCACACACACACACACACACACAAACATACACGGCTCTCTTGGACTCAATGCACTGCACATACCAGCACACACACACACACACACACATATATGACTCACTGACTCAATGCATAGCCTGTACTGGCACACACACAAGGCTTACTGTGACTCAAGGCAGAGTCTAGACCAACATACAAACACATGGCTCACTGTGACGCAATGTAATGCCTATGCCAGCACACACACAGAGAGACACATGCATGGCTCTCTCTTATTCAATGCACGCACTATACCATCACAAACACAAACACACACACATGCACAGTCACTGTGCCACAGTACACAGCCTATACCACAACACCCATGCAAAGACACATAT
Organism: Globicephala melas; assembly: GCF_963455315.2. Classification (NCBI taxonomy): domain Eukaryota; kingdom Metazoa; phylum Chordata; class Mammalia; order Artiodactyla; family Delphinidae; genus Globicephala; species Globicephala melas. The sequence goes on along the minus strand of NW_027207665.1, from coordinate 30,986 downwards.
GCACGGCTCTTTGTGACTCTATGCACACCCTATACTATCACCTACACACATTCACACATGGCTCGTTGTGAATCAGTGCACAGTCTGTAGTTCCAGGTATACAAACACAGACACACACCTCAGTGATTCAATGAAAAGCCCATACCATCACACACACACACACATACACACACAGCTCACTGTGAATCAGTATACGGTCTTCAGCTCCATGTACATACACACACAACACACCTTAGTGAATTAATGCAGAGACCATACCAACATACACACACACATACACACACCTGAGACTCAATGCTCTGCCTATTGCAGCACACACACACACACACAGCTCACTGTGATTCAATACCAGCCTGTACCTGCACACACACACACTCTCACACACCACGCCGTGTGACTCAATGCAGCTTATACCACCACACAGACACACAGACACACACACACACCTCACTGTGACTCAATGCCAAGCCCATACAAGTAAACAGACACACACAACCATGGTTCACTGAGACTCAATGAACAGTGTATACTAGCACATACAAACACATGGCTCAATGTGAGTCAATGCATAGCCTATACCCACACACACATACACAGAAACACACCTTAATGTGGCTCAGTGCACAGCCTATAGCAGTACACACACACACACACACCGCTCACTGATTCAATGCAAATCCCTTATCAGCATACACATACACATACACTCACCTAGGTGTTACTCAATTCTCAGCCTATAGCAGCACACACACACACCTTACTGTGACTCATGCAGACTCTACAGCACCAAATACACAAACATTAACACAGGGCTGGGATTCAATGCACAATCCATACCAGCAAAGGCACACACACCACACCACACTGTGACTCAATGGTCAGATTATACCAGCACACACACATGGCTCACTGTGTCCTAGTGCACAGCATAAAACATCACACACACACCCCACACTGTGACTCAATGCACAGCCTGTACCTACACATACACACACACACACCTCACTGTGACAAAAAGTGCAGCCTATGCCAGCACACACACACACCTCAATGTGACACAATGGTCAGCCTATACCAGAACACGCAGACACACACACATCACTGTGACTCAATGCACAGACTATACCAGCGTGCACACAAACACACAGCACTGTGACTCAATGTACAATGTATACCAAAACACACAAGCATACACTCACACCTCAGTGTCACTCAATGCACAGCCTATACCAGCACCACACATACACACCTGCACAGATACAGGGTTCGCTGTGACTCAATGCACAACCTATAGAAGAACACACACACATACCAACATGCACACACACATGGCTGACCGTGACTCAATCAATCGTCTATACCAGCACACACACACACGACTCACTGTGACTCAATGCAGTCTTTAGCACAACAAACACAGACACACACACCCATTGAATCAATGAAAGCCCACCAACACACAACACACCCATGGCTCCGTGTTACACAATGCGCAGCCTCTAGCAGCACACACACACACCCACACACACAGCCACACATATGCACGGCTCACTGTATCTCAATGTACATCTTATACCGGAACACACACACACACACACACACACACACATACACGGCCACATACCACACTGTGACTCAAAGTTCAGAATATACCAGCATGCACACATGAAAACAGCTCACTCACACTCAGTGCATGGCTTATACCATCACGAAACACACACGTGTATCACTATGTGTCAATGCATAAACTATACCAGCATTCACACACACAAACATGGCCATGACTCAGTTCACAGATTTTACAAGCACACACACACACATGGCTCACTGTCACCCAATAACCAGCCTACGCCAGGACAGACACACAAACACACCTCACTGTGAATGAATGCACAGCCTATACCAGTACAGAAACATACACAAACACACAAGGCACACTGTGACTAATAGCCAGCCTTTAGATGCAGACACATGCACACTCCCACAAACACACTTCACTGTGACACAATGCTCAGCCTGTAGCACAACACACAGACACACATACCCCCAGATGACTGTGAAAAATGCAAAGCATACACCAGCACACACCCACACACACAGTTCAATGTGAATCAATGCACAGCTTATAAAATCACACACAAATGCGCACGCACACACGGCTAACTGTGACAGAATGCACAGAATGGAACAGCACACACACACACAATCACACACACACCTCACTGTGATTCAATGTGCAGCCTCTACAAGAGCACTCACACATACACATGGCTCACTGTGACTGAATGCGCAGCCTATACCAGCACACACACGAAAACACACAGCTCACTGTGATTCAATGCCCAGCCTATACTTGCACACACACGTACACTTACACACACACCTCACTGTGACTCAATGCTCAGCCTATACCAGCCCAGAGGTATTCACAAACAAACACAGAGCTCACTGTGACTCAATGCACATTAACTTGAAGCAAACAACACACACACACACACACACACACACATGGTTCTCTGTGACTCAGTTCACAGTCTATACTAGCATCACACCCACACTCACAGCTCACTGTGACTTACTGCACCACCTATATAGGCACACACATACACACAAAGCCACAGACACCTACGGCTCACTGTAACTCGGTGTACATCTTGTACTGGCAAAACAAACTCACAGCCAAACTGTGACTCAATGCTCAAACTATATCAGCACATGCACACACAAACAGCTCACTGTGAATCAATTGACAGCCTATACCATCACAAACACATAAACAGCTCACTATGAGTCAATGCATAGCCTATGTCTGCATGCATACACACACACACACACACACACACATGGCCGTGACTCAGTTCACAGTCTATACCAGCACATAATCACACATGGCTTACTGTGACAAAACACGCAACCGAACACAGCACATGTGGACACCCACACACCCAGAGACACACATGACTCACTGTGACTCAATGCACTGTCCATATTTGCACAGACACACACAGATGGCTCACTGGGACCCTGTGCACAGCTTATACCAACAAACCCTCACAGACACTAACGGAGCACTGTGACTCAATGCATAGCCTATATCAACAGGCATACACACACACACAAAAATACGGCAATGTGACTCAGTGCACAGCTTATAACAGAACACATGCATGCACACACACAAAAACAAACATGGCTCACTGATACTCAATCCACAGTCTCTAACAGCACACACACACTCACACTCAAACCTCACTGTGTCTGAATACACACTCACACAGACACTGACACACATGTCACTGTGACTCAATGCACAGCCTATCTCAGCACACACACACAGACATACAAAGCTGAGACTCAATGCCCAGTGTACACCTGAACAGACACACACACCTCACTGTGACTCAATGCACAGCCTATACCAGCACACAAACACACACATGCACACACACACACGGCTCACTGTGACTCAATGCCCAGCATAAACCTGAAAAGACACACACTATCAGACACAAACATCACTGGTTCTCATTGCGTGGCTTTTACCACTGCACATAAACACAAACTCACACACACACCTCACTGTGACTCAATGTCCAGCCTATATGTTCACACACATGCACACTCACACACACACAGCTCACAGTGAATCAATGCAAAACATATAGCCACACAACATGCACAACCACACATTAACTCAATGTGAATCAATGCATAGCCTATACCAGCACACATGCATGCACACACACAGACTCAATGCACAGTCTATAGAGTGACACACAGAAACACATAGCTCAGTGTTACACAATGCCCAGCCTCTAGCAGCACACACACACACACACAGCCACACACATGCACGGCTCACTGTATCTCAATGTACATCTCATACCAGAACACACACACACACACACACACACACAGCTCATTGTGAAACAATGCAAAATGTATACCAGCAGACATCCACACACCCACACTCACAGTTCAATGTGAATCAAGGCACAGCCTATAAAAGCACACATGCATGCACACACACACAGCAAACTGTGACTGAATGTCCAGTATGTAACAGCACACACACACACTCATACACACCTCACTGTTAACCAGTGTGCAGCTTCTACAAGCACAGTCACATACACACACAGCTCACTGTAACTGAATGTGCAGCCTATATCAGCACACACACAAACACACACAGCTCACTGTGCTTCAATGTCCAGCCTATACTTGCACACACATGAACACTCACACACACACCACACTGTGACTCAATTCTCAGCCTATGCCAGCCCAGAGGTATTCAAAAACACACACAGAGCTACTGTGACTCAATGCACATTACCTAACAGCACACACACACACACACACAAACATACACTGCTCATTGGACTCAATGCACTGTCTAAACAAGCACACACACACACAAACACACACACACATATGACTCACTGACTCAATGCACAACCTGTACTGGCACACACACAAGGCTTACTGTGACTCAGTGCAGAGTCTACACCAACATACAAACACATGGCTCACTGTGACTCAATGTAATGCCTATGCCAGCACACACACACAGAGACACATGCATGGCTCTCTCTGATTCAATGCATGTACTATACCATCACAAACACACACACACACACACACGCACAGTCACTGTGACACAATGAAGACCCTATACCACAACACCCATGCAAAGACACATATGCACGGCTCTTTGTGACTCTATGCACACCCTATACTATCACATACACACAGTCACACATGGCTCATTGTGAATCAGTGCACAGTCTGTAGTTCCAGGTATACACACACAAACACACAACTCAGTGACTCAATGCCAAGCCCATACCATCACACACACACACACACATACACACACAGCTCAGTGTGAATCAGTGTACAGTCTTCAGCTCCATGTACATACACACACAACACACCTTAGTGAATCAATGCAGAGACGATACCAGCATACACACACACATACACACACCTGAGACTCAATGCTCTGCCTATTGCAGCACACACAAACACACACGCACACACACGCCTCACTGTGGTTCAATACCAGCCTGTACCTGCACACACTCACACTCTCACACACACCGCCGTGTGACTCAATGCAGTTTATACCACCACACAGACACACAGGCACACACAAACACCTGTCTGAGACTCAATGCCAAGCCCATACAAGTAAACAGACACACACAACAATGGCTCACTGAGACTCAATGAACAGTGTATAGTAGCACATACAAACACATGGCTCAATGTGAGTCAATGCATAGCCTATACCCGCACACACACACACAGAAACACACCTTAATATGGCTCAGTGTACAGCCTATAGCAGTACACACACACATCTTACTGTGACTCATGCAGACTCTACAGCACCAAATACACAAACACTAACACAGGGCTGGGATTCTATGCACAGTCCATACCAGCAAAGGCACACACACCACACCACACTGTGACTCAATGGTCAGATTATACCAGCACACACACATGGCTCACTGTGTCCTAGTGCACAGCATAAAACATCACACACACACCCCACACTGTGACTCAATGCACAGCCTGTACCTACACATACACACACACACACCTCACTGTGACAAAAAGTGCAGCCTATGCCAGCACACACACACACCTCAATGTGACACAATGGTCAGCCTATACCAGAACACGCAGACACACACACATCACTGTGACTCAATGCACAGACTATACCAGCGTGCACACAAACACACAGCACTGTGACTCAATGTACAATGTATACCAAAACACACAAGCATACACTCACACCTCAGTGTCACTCAATGCACAGCCTATACCAGCACCACACATACACACCTGCACAGATACAGGGTTCGCTGTGACTCAATGCACAACCTATAGAAGAACACACACACATACCAACATGCACACACACATGGCTGACCGTGACTCAATCAATCGTCTATACCAGCACACACACACACGACTCACTGTGACTCAATGCAGTCTTTAGCACAACAAACACAGACACACACACCCATTGAATCAATGAAAGCCCACCAACACACAACACACCCATGGCTCCGTGTTACACAATGCGCAGCCTCTAGCAGCACACACACACACCCACACACACAGCCACACATATGCACGGCTCACTGTATCTCAATGTACATCTTATACCGGAACACACACACACACACACACACACACACATACACGGCCACATACCACACTGTGACTCAAAGTTCAGAATATACCAGCATGCACACATGAAAACAGCTCACTCACACTCAGTGCATGGCTTATACCATCACGAAACACACACGTGTATCACTATGTGTCAATGCATAAACTATACCAGCATTCACACACACAAACATGGCCATGACTCAGTTCACAGATTTTACAAGCACACACACACACATGGCTCACTGTCACCCAATAACCAGCCTACGCCAGGACAGACACACAAACACACCTCACTGTGAATGAATGCACAGCCTATACCAGTACAGAAACATACACAAACACACAAGGCACACTGTGACTAATAGCCAGCCTTTAGATGCAGACACATGCACACTCCCACAAACACACTTCACTGTGACACAATGCTCAGCCTGTAGCACAACACACAGACACACATACCCCCAGATGACTGTGAAAAATGCAAAGCATACACCAGCACACACCCACACACACAGTTCAATGTGAATCAATGCACAGCTTATAAAATCACACACAAATGCGCACGCACACACGGCTAACTGTGACAGAATGCACAGAATGGAACAGCACACACACACACAATCACACACACACCTCACTGTGATTCAATGTGCAGCCTCTACAAGAGCACTCACACATACACATGGCTCACTGTGACTGAATGCGCAGCCTATACCAGCACACACACGAAAACACACAGCTCACTGTGATTCAATGCCCAGCCTATACTTGCACACACACGTACACTTACACACACACCTCACTGTGACTCAATGCTCAGCCTATACCAGCCCAGAGGTATTCACAAACAAACACAGAGCTCACTGTGACTCAATGCACATTAACTTGAAGCAAACAACACACACACACACACACACACACACATGGTTCTCTGTGACTCAGTTCACAGTCTATACTAGCATCACACCCACACTCACAGCTCACTGTGACTTACTGCACCACCTATATAGGCACACACATACACACAAAGCCACAGACACCTACGGCTCACTGTAACTCGGTGTACATCTTGTACTGGCAAAACAAACTCACAGCCAAACTGTGACTCAATGCTCAAACTATATCAGCACATGCACACACAAACAGCTCACTGTGAATCAATTGACAGCCTATACCATCACAAACACATAAACAACTCACTATGAGTCAATGCATAGCCTATGTCTGCATGCATACACACACACACACACACACACACATGGCCGTGACTCAGTTCACAGTCTATACCAGCACATAATCACACATGGCTTACTGTGACAAAACACGCAACCGAACACAGCACATGTGGACACCCACACACCCAGAGACACACATGACTCACTGTGACTCAATGCACTGTCCATATTTGCACAGACACACACAGATGGCTCACTGGGACCCTGTGCACAGCTTATACCAACAAACCCTCACAGACACTAACGGAGCACTGTGACTCAATGCATAGCCTATATCAACAGGCATACACACACACACAAAAATACGGCAATGTGACTCAGTGCACAGCTTATAACAGAACACATGCATGCACACACACAAAAACAAACATGGCTCACTGATACTCAATCCACAGTCTCTAACAGCACACACACACTCACACTCAAACCTCACTGTGTCTGAATACACACTCACACAGACACTGACACACATGTCACTGTGACTCAATGCACAGCCTATCTCAGCACACACACACAGACATACAAAGCTGAGACTCAATGCCCAGTGTACACCTGAACAGACACACACACCTCACTGTGACTCAATGCACAGCCTATACCAGCACACAAACACACACATGCACACACACACACGGCTCACTGTGACTCAATGCCCAGCATAAACCTGAAAAGACACACACTATCAGACACAAACATCACTGGTTCTCATTGCGTGGCTTTTACCACTGCACATAAACACAAACTCACACACACACCTCACTGTGACTCAATGTCCAGCCTATATGTTCACACACATGCACACTCACACACACACAGCTCACAGTGAATCAATGCAAAACATATAGCCACACAACATGCACAACCACACACTAACTCAATGTGAATCAATGCATAGCCTATACCAGCACACATGCATGCACACACACAGACTCAATGCACAGTCTATAGAGTGACACACAGAAACACATAGCTCAGTGTTACACAATGCCCAGCCTCTCGCAGCACACACACACACACACAGCCACACACATGCACGGCTCACTGTATCTCAATGTACATCTCATACCAGAACACACACACACACACACACACACACAGCTCATTGTGAAACAATGCAAAATGTATACCAGCAGACATCCACACACCCACACTCACAGTTCAATGTGAATCAAGGCACAGCCTATAAAAGCACACATGCATGCACACACACACAGCAAACTGTGACTGAATGTCCATTATGTAACAGCACACACACACACTCATACACACCTCACTGTTAACCAGTGTGCAGCTTCTACAAGCACAGTCACATACACACACAGCTCACTGTAACTGAATGTGCAGCCTATATCAGCACACACACAAACACACACAGCTCACTGTGCTTCAATGTCCAGCCTATACTTGCACACACATGAACACTCACACACACACCACACTGTGACTCAATTCTCAGCCTATGCCAGCCCAGAGGTATTCAAAAACACACACAGAGCTACTGTGACTCAATGCACATTACCTAACAGCACACACACACACACACAAACATACACTGCTCATTGGACTCAATGCACTGTCTAAACAAGCACACACACACACAAACACACACACACATATGACTCACTGACTCAATGCACAACCTGTACTGGCACACACACAAGGCTTACTGTGACTCAGTGCAGAGTCTACACCAACATACAAACACATGGCTCACTGTGACTCAATGTAATGCCTATGCCAGCACACACACACAGAGACACATGCATGGCTCTCTCTGATTCAATGCATGTACTATACCATCACAAACACACACACACACACACACGCACAGTCACTGTGACACAATGAAGACCCTATACCACAACACCCATGCAAAGACACATATGCACGGCTCTTTGTGACTCTATGCACACCCTATACTATCACATACACACAGTCACACATGGCTCATTGTGAATCAGTGCACAGTCTGTAGTTCCAGGTATACACACACAAACACACACCTCAGTGACTCAATGCCAAGCCCATACCATCACACACACACACACACATACACACACAGCTCAGTGTGAATCAGTGTACAGTCTTCAGCTCCATGTACATACACACACAACACACCTTAGTGAATCAATGCAGAGACGATACCAGCATACACACACACATACACACACCTGAGACTCAATGCTCTGCCTATTGCAGCACACACAAACACACACGCACACACACGCCTCACTGTGGTTCAATACCAGCCTGTACCTGCACACACTCACACTCTCACACACACCGCCGTGTGACTCAATGCAGTTTATACCACCACACAGACACACAGGCACACACAAACACCTGTCTGAGACTCAATGCCAAGCCCATACAAGTAAACAGACACACACAACAATGGCTCACTGAGACTCAATGAACAGTGTATAGTAGCACATACAAACACATGGCTCAATGTGAGTCAATGCATAGCCTATACCCGCACACACACACACAGAAACACACCTTAATATGGCTCAGTGTACAGCCTATAGCAGTACACACACACATCTTACTGTGACTCATGCAGACTCTACAGCACCAAATACACAAACACTAACACAGGGCTGGGATTCTATGCACAGTCCATACCAGCAAAGGCACACACACCACACCACACTGTGACTCAATGTTCAGATTATACCAGCACACACACACGACTCACTGTGTCCTAGTGCACAGAATATAACATCACACACACACCCCACACTGTGACTCAATGCACAGCCTGTACCTACACTACACACACACACACTTCACTGTGACAAAATATGCAGCCTATACCAGCACACACACACACACACACACCCTCAATGTTACACAATGGTCAGCCTATATCAGAACACGCAGACACACACACACATCACTCTGACTCACTGCACATCCTATACCAGTGCACTCACACACACACACACATGGCTGACTGTGAATCAATGCACACTCTATACCAGGACACACACACACACGCACACACACAAGGCTCCCTGTGACTCAGTGCACAGGATATGCTAGCAGACATACACACACAGGGAAGCACATACGGCAAACTGTGAGTCAATCCACAGCCCATACCTCCACACACGCACATATACTGACACTCAAAAACACAGCTCAGTGTGATTCAATGCAAATCCTATACCAGAAAGTGCACACACACAGACACAAACCTCCCTATGAATCAGTGCATAGCATATAACATCACACACATACACCTCACTGTGACTCAATGTGCTGCCTCTACCTGCACACACACACACACAAAACTCAATATGACTCAATGAGCAGGCTGTACCAGCACACATATACACACATGTGCACACAGATCTCAGTGTGCCTCAATTGTCAGCCTATACCAGAACACACAGACACACACACCTCCCACTCTGACTCAATGCACAACCTATACCAGCGTGCACACACACTCACATGGCACAGTGAATCAAGGCACAATTTTACCAGCACATGCACACACACCTCAGAGTGATTCAAAGCTCAGCCTATACCAGCAAACACACACACACAAACACAGACATGCACAGATGCAGGCCTCACTGTGACTCAATGCACAGCCTATACCAGTACACACACACACACACCAACACGCACTCACACATGGCTCACTGGTACTCAATAAATCGCCTATACCAGCACACACACACACAGCGCACTGTGACTCAATGCAGTCTGTATCACCACACACTCACACACACACCCATGAGTCAATAAAGCCCATACCAGCACAATAAAGCCCATACCAGCACACAAACTCACATGCACACACACACACACGAGACTGTGACTGAAAACGCTTCCTGTACCAGCACACACACACACAAACACCTCACTGTGACTCAATGCACAGCCTATATGAGCGCACACATACACACACAGCTCACAGTGACTCAATACAGAGTCTATACCAGCTCACACACAGACACACAGCCCACTCTGTCTCAATTGTCATCTAGTGCCAGCACACACACACACACACAAACACACAAACACACACAGCCGTTCAGGTCAAAGTGGATAAAACCACAGTCCACACCATCACAGCACACACACACCGCACTACTCACTGTGACTCAATGCACAGTCTACACCAGCAAATACACACATACACAAACAACTCCCACACATTCAACTGTGACTCAGTGCTCTGACTATACCAGCTCCCCACACACACATGGTTCACTGTGACTCAGTGCACAGCAAATAACTGTACACACACACACCTACACACAGATATGGCTCAGTTTGACCTAACAAACAGTCTGTAGCACCACATACACACATGCACACGTCAGTGACTCAATGTTCAGCCTGTACCATCACACACACACACGCATACACAAATACACATACACACACTAATACGGCTCGCTGTGATTCAATACACAGCCTATAACACCACACAGAGACACCCATCACTGTGACTCGAACTGCAGCTTGTACCTGCACATACACACACAAAGTCCCACCTTCTGTGACTCAATTCACAGCCTACTGCAGCATACACACAGAAAAACAACCATCACTGTGATTCAATGCACCGCCTATACCACCATACACACAGGGCTCACTGTGAATCAATACACAACCTATACAAGAACACACAAACACTCACTCACACATATCTGACTGTGACTCAGTGAACCACCTATAGCAGCACGCACACTCACACACAAACATACACGGCTCATTGGACTCAATGCACTGTCTATACCAGCACACACACACACACGCACACACACATATGACTCACTGACTCAATGCACAGCCTGTACTGGCACACACAAAAGGCTTACTGTGACTCAATGCAGAGTCTACACCAGCATACAAACACATGGCTCACTGTGACTCAATGTAATGCCTATGCCAACACACACACACAGAGACACATGCATGGCTCTCTCTGATTCAATGCACGTACTATACCATCACAAACACACACACACACACACGGACAGTCACTGTGACACAATGCACAGCCTATACCACAACACCTATGCAAAGACACATATGCACGGCTCTTTGTGAGTCTATGCACACCCTATACTATCACATACACACATTCACACATGGCTCATTGTGAATCAGTGCACAGTCTGTAGTTCCAGTTGTACACACACAGACACACCCCTCAGTGACTCAATGCAAAGCCCATACCATCACACACACACACACATACACACAGCTCACTGTGAATCAGTGTACAGTGTTCAGCTCCATGTACATACACACACAACACACCTTAGTGAATCAATGCAGAGACCATACCAGCATACACACACACATACACACACCTGAGACTCAATGCTCTGCCTATTCCAGCACACACACACACACACACACGGCTCACTGTGATTCAATGCACAGCCTATAACACCACACAGAGACACCCATCACTCTAACTCAAACCGCAGCCTGTACCTGCACATACACACACAAAGACCCACCTTCTGCTACTCAATTCACAGTCTACTGCAGCACACACACACACCTGTCTGTGACTGGAAAAGCTTTCTGTACCAGCACACACACACAGAAACACCTCAGTGAGACTCAATGCACTGCCTATACGAGCAAACACTTAAACACACAGCTCACAGTGAATCAATACAGAGTCTATACCAGCACACACACAGACACACACAGAGCCCACTCTGTCTCAATGGTCATTCAGTGCTAGCACACACACACACACACACAGATACACACACACACACTCGTTCATGTCAAAGTGGATAAAAACACAGTCCACACCATCACAGACACACACACACTGCACTACTAACTGTGACTCAATGCACAGTATACACCAGCAAATACACACACACACATACACACACATCTCCTACACATTTAACTGTGACTCAGTGCTGTGACTATACCAGCTCCCCACACACACATGGTTCACCATGACTCAATGCAGAGCCAATAACTGTACACACACAAAAACATACACACACATATGGCTCAGTTTGACCTAACGAAGAGTCTGTAGCACCACATACACACATGAACACCTCAGTGACTCAGTGTTCAGCCTGTACCATCACACACACACACATACAAAAATACACATACACACAAAAATACGGCTTGCTGTGATTCAATGCACAGCCTATTACACCACACAGAGACACCCATCTCTCTGACTCAAACCGCAGCCTGTACTTGCACATACACACACAAAGACCCACCTTCTGTGACTCAATTCACAGCCTACTGCAGCACACACACACACAAACACAACCATCACTGTGACTCAATGCACCTCCTATACCAGCATACACACATGGCTCACTGTGGATCAATGCACAGCCTATACAAGAACACACAAACACACACTCACACATAACTGACTGTGACTCAGGGAACCACCTATAGCAGCACACACACACACACACACACAAACATACACGGCTCTCTTGGACTCAATGCACTGCACATACCAGCACACACACACACACACACACATATATGACTCACTGACTCAATGCATAGCCTGTACTGGCACACACACAAGGCTTACTGTGACTCAAGGCAGAGTCTAGACCAACATACAAACACATGGCTCTCTGTGACGCAATGTAATGCCTATGCCAGCACACACACAGAGAGACACATGCATGGCTCTCTCTTATTCAATGCACGCACTATACCATCACAAACACGAACACACACACATGCACAGTCACTGTGCCACAGTACACAGCCTATACCACAACACCCATGCAAAGACACATATGCACGGCTCTTTGTGACTCTATGCACACCCTATACTATCACCTACACACATTCACACATGGCTCGTTGTGAATCAGTGCACAGTCTGTAGTTCCAGGTATACACACACAGACACACACCTCAGTGATTCAATGAAAAGCCCATACCATCACACACACACACACATACACACACAGCTCACTGTGAATCAGTATACGGTCTTCAGCTCCATGTACATACACACACAACACACCTTAGTGAATTAATGCAGAGACCATACCAACATACACACACACATACACACACCTGAGACTCAATGCTCTTCCTATTGCAGCACACACACACACACACACACAGCTCACTGTGATTCAATACCAGCCTGTACCTGCACACACACACACTCTCACACACCACGCCGTGTGACTCAATGCAGCTTATACCACCACACAGACACACAGACACACACACACACCTCACTGTGACTCAATGCCAAGCCCATACAAGTAAACAGACACACACAACCATGGTTCACTGAGACTCAATGAACAGTGTATACTAGCACATACAAACACATGGCTCAATGTGAGTCAATGCATAGCCTATACCCACACACACATACACAGAAACACACCTTAATGTGGCTCAGTGCACAGCCTATAGCAGTACACACACACACACACACCGCTCACTGATTCAATGCAAATCCCTTATCAGCATACACATACACATACACTCACCTAGGTGTTACTCAATTCTCAGCCTATAGCAGCACACACACACACCTTACTGTGACTCATGCAGACTCTACAGCACCAAATACACAAACATTAACACAGGGCTGGGATTCAATGCACAATCCATACCAGCAAAGGCACACACACCACACCACACTGTGACTCAATGGTCAGATTATACCAGCACACACACATGGCTCACTGTGTCCTAGTGCACAGCATAAAACATCACACACACACCCCACACTGTGACTCAATGCACAGCCTGTACCTACACATACACACACACACACCTCAATGTGACACAATGGTCAGCCTATACCAGAACACACAGACACACACACATCACTGTGACTCAATGCACAGACTATACCAGCGTGCACACAAACACACAGCACTGTGATTCAATGTACAATGTATACCAAAACACACAAGCATACACACACACCTCAGTGTCACTCAATGCACAGCCTATACCAGCACCACACATACACACCTGCACAGATACAGGGTTCGCTGTGACTCAATGCACAACCTATAGAAGAACACACACACATACCAACATGCACACACACATGGCTGACCGTGACTCAATCAATCGTCTATACCAGCACACACACACACGACTCACTGTGACTCAATGCAGTCTTTAGCACAACAAACACAGACACACACACCCATTGAATCAATGAAAGCCCACCAACACACAACACACCCATGGCTCCGTGTTACACAATGCGCAGCCTCTAGCAGCACACACACACACCCACACACACAGCCACACATATGCACGGCTCACTGTATCTCAATGTACATCTTATACCGGAACACACACACACACACACACACACACACATACACGGCCACATACCACACTGTGACTCAAAGTTCAGAATATACCAGCATGCACACATGAAAACAGCTCACTCACACTCAGTGCATGGCTTATACCATCACGAAACACACACGTGTATCACTATGTGTCAATGCATAAACTATACCAGCATTCACACACACAAACATGGCCATGACTCAGTTCACAGATTTTACAAGCACACACACACACATGGCTCACTGTCACCCAATAACCAGCCTACGCCAGGACAGACACACAAACACACCTCACTGTGAATGAATGCACAGCCTATACCAGTACAGAAACATACACAAACACACAAGGCACACTGTGACTAATAGCCAGCCTTTAGATGCAGACACATGCACACTCCCACAAACACACTTCACTGTGACACAATGCTCAGCCTGTAGCACAACACACAGACACACATACCCCCAGATGACTGTGAAAAATGCAAAGCATACACCAGCACACACCCACACACACAGTTCAATGTGAATCAATGCACAGCTTATAAAATCACACACAAATGCGCACACACACACGGCTAACTGTGACAGAATGCACAGAATGGAACAGCACACACACACACAATCACACACACACCTCACTGTGATTCAATGTGCAGCCTCTACAAGAGCACTCACACATACACATGGCTCACTGTGACTGAATGCGCAGCCTATACCAGCACACACACGAAAACACACAGCTCACTGTGATTCAATGCCCAGCCTATACTTGCACACACACGTACACTTACACACACACCTCACTGTGACTCAATGCTCAGCCTATACCAGCCCAGAGGTATTCACAAACACACACAGAGCTCACTGTGACTCAATGCACATTAACTTGAAGCAAACAACACACACACACACACACACACACGGTTCTCTGTGACTCAGTTCACAGTCTATACTAGCATCACACCCACACTCACAGCTCACTGTGACTTACTGCACCACCTATATAGGCACACACATACACACAAAGCCACAGACACCTACGGCTCACTGTAACTCGGTGTACATCTTGTACTGGCAAAACAAACTCACAGCCAAACTGTGACTCAATGCTCAAACTATATCAGCACATGCACACACAAACAGCTCACTGTGAATCAATTGACAGCCTATACCATCACAAACACATAAACAGCTCACTATGAGTCAATGCATAGCCTATGTCTGCATGCATACACACACACACACACACACACATGGCCGTGACTCAGTTCACAGTCTATACCAGCACATAATCACACATGGCTTACTGTGACAAAACACGCAACCGAACACAGCACATGTGGACACACACACACCCAGAGACACACATGACTCACTGTGACTCAATGCACTGTCCATATTTGCACAGACACACACAGATGGCTCACTGGGACCCTGTGCACAGCTTATACCAACAAACCCTCACAGACACTAACGGAGCACTGTGACTCAATGCATAGCCTATATCAACAGGCATACACACACACACAAAAATACGGCAATGTGACTCAGTGCACAGCTTATAACAGAACACATGCATGCACACACACAAAACCAAACATGGCTCACTGATACTCAATCCACAGTCTCTAACAGCACACACACACTCACACTCAAACCTCACTGTGTCTGAATACACACTCACACAGACACTGACACACATGTCACTGTGACTCAATGCACAGCCTATCTCAGCACACACACACAGACATACAAAGCTGAGACTCAATGCCCAGTGTACACCTGAACAGACACACACACCTCACTGTGACTCAATGCACAGCCTATACCAGCACACAAACACACACATGCACACACACACACGGCTCACTGTGACTCAATGCCCAGCATAAACCTGAAAAGACACACACTATCAGACACAAACATCACTGGTTCTCATTGCGTGGCTTTTACCACTGCACATAAACACAAACTCACACACACACCTCACTGTGACTCAATGTCCAGCCTATATGTTCACACACATGCACACTCACACACACACAGCTCACAGTGAATCAATGCAAAACATATAGCCACACAACATGCACAACCACACATTAACTCAATGTGAATCAATGCATAGCCTATACCAGCACACATGCATGCACACACACAGACTCAATGCACAGTCTATAGAGTGACACACAGAAACACATTGCTCAGTGTTACACAATGCCCAGCCTCTAGCAGCACACACACACACACACAGCCACACACATGCACGGCTCACTGTATCTCAATGTACATCTCATACCAGAACACACACACACACACACACAGCTCATTGTGAAACAATGCAAAATGTATACCAGCAGACATCCACACACCCACACTCACAGTTCAATGTGAATCAAGGCACAGCCTATAAAAGCACACATGCATGCACACACACACACAGCAAACTGTGACTGAATGCCCAGTATGTAACAGCACACACACACTCATACACACCTCACTGTTAACCAGTGTGCAGCTTCTACAAGCACACTCACATACACACACAGCTCACTGTAACTGAATGTGCAGCCTATATCAGCACACACACAAACACACACAGCTCACTGTGCTTCAATGTCCAGCCTATACTTGCACACACATGAACACTCACACACACACAACACTGTGACTCAATTCTCAGCCTATGCCAGCCCAGAGGTATTCAAAAACACACACAGAGCTACTGTGACTCAATGCACATTACCTAACAGCACACACACACACACAAACATACACTGCTCATTGGACTCAATGCACTGTCTAAACAAGCACACACACACACAAACACACACACACATATGACTCACTGACTCAATGCACAACCTGTACTGGCACACACACAAGGTTTACTGTGACTCAATGCAGAGTCTACACCAACATACAAACACATGGCTCACTGTGACTCAATGTAATGCCTATGCCAGCACACACACACAGAGACACATGCATGGCTCTCTCTGATTCAATGCATGTACTATACCATCACAAACACACACACACACACACACGCACAGTCACTGTGACACAATGAAGACCCTATACCACAACACCCATGCAAAGACACATATGCACGGCTCTTTGTGACTCTATGCACACCCTATACTATCACATACACACATTCACACATGGCTCATTGTGAATCAGTGCACAGTCTGTAGTTCCAGGTATACACACACAAACACACACCTCAGTGACTCAATGCCAAACCCATACCATCACACACATACACACACAGCTCAGTGTGAATCAGTGTACAGTCTTCAGCTCCATGTACATACACACACAACACACCTTAGTGAATCAATGCAGAGACGATACCAGCATACACACACACATACACACACCTGAGACTCAATGCTCTGCCTATTGCAGCACACACAAACACACACGCACACACACGCCTCACTGTGGTTCAATACCAGCCTGTACCTGCACACACTCACACTCTCACACACACCGCCGTGTGACTCAATGCAGTTTATACCACCACACAGACACACAGGCACACACAAACACCTGTCTGAGACTCAATGCCAAGCCCATACAAGTAAACAGACACACACAACAATGGCTCACTGAGACTCAATGAACAGTGTATAGTAGCACATACAAACACATGGCTCAATGTGAGTCAATGCATAGCCTATACCCGCACACACACACACAGAAACACACCTTAATATGGCTCAGTGTACAGCCTATAGCAGTACACACACACATCTTACTGTGACTCATGCAGACTCTACAGCACCAAATACACAAACACTAACACAGGGCTGGGATTCTATGCACAGTCCATACCAGCAAAGGCACACACACCACACCACACTGTGACTCAATGTTCAGATTATACCAGCACACACACACGACTCACTGTGTCCTAGTGCACAGAATATAACATCACACACACACCCCACACTGTGACTCAATGCACAGCCTGTACCTACACATACACACACACACACTTCACTGTGACAAAATATGCAGCCTATACCAGCACACACACACACACACCCTCAATGTTACAGAATGGTCAGCCTATATCAGAACACGCAGACACACACACACATCACTCTGACTCACTGCACATCCTATACCAGTGCACTCACACACACACACACATGGCTGACTGTGAATCAATGCACACTCTATACCAGGACACACACACACACACACACAAGGCTCCCTGTGACTCAGTGCACAGGATATGCTAGCAGACATACACACACAGAGAAGCACATACGGCAAACTGTGAGTCAATCCACAGCCCATACCTCCACACACGCACATATACTGACACTCAAAAACACAGCTCAGTGTGATTCAATGCAAATCCTATGCCAGAAAGTGCACACACACAGACACAAACCTCCCTATGAATCAGTGCATAGCATATAACATCACACACATACACCTCACTGTGACTCAATGTGCTGCCTCTACCTGCACACACACACACACAAAACTCAATATGACTCAATGAGCAGGCTGTACCAGCACACATATACACACATGTGCACACAGATCTCAGTGTGCCTCAATTGTCAGCCTATACCAGAACACACAGACACACACACCTCCCACTCTGACTCAATGCACAACCTATACCAGCGTGCACACACACTCACATGGCACAGTGAATCAAGGCACAATTTTACCAGCACATGCACACACACCTCAGAGTGATTCAAAGCTCAGCCTATACCAGCAAACACACAAACACAGACATGCACAGATGCAGGCCTCACTGTGACTCAATGCACAGCCTATACCAGTACACACACACACACACCAACACGCACTCACACATGGCTCACTGGTACTCAATAAATCGCCTATACCAGCACACACACACACAGCGCACTGTGACTCAATGCAGTCTGTATCACCACACACTCACACACACACCCATGAGTCAATAAAGCCCATACCAGCACAATAAAACCCATACCAGCACACAAACTCACATGCACACACACACACACGAGACTGTGACTGAAAACGCTTCCTGTACCAGCACACACACACACAAACACCTCACTGTGACTCAATGCACAGCCTATATGAGCGCACACATACACACACAGCTCACAGTGACTCAATACAGAGTCTATACCAGCTCACACACAGACACACAGCCCACTCTGTCTCAATTGTCATCTAGTGCCAGCACACACACACACACACAAACACACAAACACACACAGCCGTTCAGGTCAAAGTGGATAAAACCACAGTCCACACCATCACAGCACACACACACCGCACTACTCACTGTGACTCAATGCACAGTCTACACCAGCAAATACACACATACACAAACAACTCCCACACATTCAACTGTGACTCAGTGCTCTGACTATACCAGCTCCCCACACACACATGGTTCACTGTGACTCAGTGCACAGCAAATAACTGTACACACACACACCTACACACAGATATGGCTCAGTTTGACCTAACGAACAGTCTGTAGCACCACATACACACATGCACACCTCAGTGACTCAATGTTCAGCCTGTACCATCACACACACACACGCATACACAAATACACATACACACACTAATACGGCTCGCTGTGATTCAATACACAGCCTATAACACCACACAGAGACACCCATCACTGTGACTCGAACTGCAGCTTGTACCTGCACATACACACACAAAGTCCCACCTTCTGTGACTCAATTCACAGCCTACTGCAGCATACACACAGAAAAACAACCATCACTGTGATTCAATGCACCGCCTATACCACCATACACACAGGGCTCACTGTGAATCAATACACAACCTATACAAGAACACACAAACACTCACTCACACATATCTGACTGTGACTCAGTGAACCACCTATAGCAGCACGCACACTCACACACAAACATACACGGCTCATTGGACTCAATGCACTGTCTATACCAGCACACACACACACACGCACACACACATATGACTCACTGACTCAATGCACAGCCTGTACTGGCACACACAAAAGGCTTACTGTGACTCAATGCAGAGTCTACACCAGCATACAAACACATGGCTCACTGTGACTCAATGTAATGCCTATGCCAACACACACACACAGAGACACATGCATGGCTCTCTCTGATTCAATGCACGTACTATACCATCACAAACACACACACACACACACGGACAGTCACTGTGACACAATGCACAGCCTATACCACAACACCTATGCAAAGACACATATGCACGGCTCTTTGTGAGTCTATGCACACCCTATACTATCACATACACACATTCACACATGGCTCATTGTGAATCAGTGCACAGTCTGTAGTTCCAGTTGTACACACACAGACACACCCCTCAGTGACTCAATGCAAAGCCCATACCATCACACACACACACACATACACACACAGCTCACTGTGAATCAGTGTACAGTGTTCAGCTCCATGTACATACACACACAACACACCTTAGTGAATCAATGCAGAGACCATACCAGCATACACACACACATACACACACCTGAGACTCAATGCTCTGCCTATTCCAGCACACACGCACACACACACACGGCTCACTGTGATTCAATGCACAGCCTATAACACCACACAGAGACACCCATCACTCTAACTCAAACCGCAGCCTGTACCTGCACATACACACACAAAGACCCACCTTCTGCTACTCAATTCACAGTCTACTGCAGCACACACACACACCTGTCTGTGACTGGAAAAGCTTTCTGTACCAGCACACACACACAGAAACACCTCAGTGAGACTCAATGCACTGCCTATACGAGCAAACACTTAAACACACAGCTCACAGTGAATCAATACAGAGTCTATACCAGCACACACACAGACACACACAGAGCCCACTCTGTCTCAATGGTCATTCAGTGCTAGCACACACACACACACACACAGATACACACACACACACTCGTTCATGTCAAAGTGGATAAAAACACAGTCCACACCATCACAGACACACACACACTGCACTACTAACTGTGACTCAATGCACAGTATACACCAGCAAATACACACACACACATACACACACATCTCCTACACATTTAACTGTGACTCAGTGCTGTGACTATACCAGCTCCCCACACACACATGGTTCACCATGACTCAATGCAGAGCCAATAACTGTACACACACAAAAACATACACACACATATGGCTCAGTTTGACCTAAAGAACAGTCTGTAGCACCACATACACACATGAACACCTCAGTGACTCAGTGTTCAGCCTGTACCATCACACACACACACATACAAAAATACACATACACACAAAAATACGGCTTGCTGTGATTCAATGCACAGCCTATTACACCACACAGAGACACCCATCTCTCTGACTCAAACCGCAGCCTGTACTTGCACATACACACACAAAGACCCACCTTCTGTGACTCAATTCGCAGCCTACTGCAGCACACACACACACAAACACAACCATCACTGTGACTCAATGCACCTCCTATACCAGCATACACACATGGCTCACTGTGGATCAATGCACAGCCTATACAAGAACACACAAACACACACTCACACATAACTGACTGTGACTCAGGGAACCACCTATAGCAGCACACACACACACACAAACATACACGGCTCTCTTGGACTCAATGCACTGCACATACCAGCACACACACACACACACACACATATATGACTCACTGACTCAATGCATAGCCTGTACTGGCACACACACAAGGCTTACTGTGACTCAAGGCAGAGTCTAGACCAACATACAAACACATGGCTCACTGTGACGCAATGTAATGCCTATGCCAGCACACACACAGAGAGACACATGCATGGCTCTCTCTTATTCAATGCACGCACTATACCATCACAAACACAAACACACACACATGCACAGTCACTGTGCCACAGTACACAGCCTATACCACAACACCCATGCAAAGACACATATGCACGGCTCTTTGTGACTCTATGCACACCCTATACTATCACCTACACACATTCACACATGGCTCGTTGTGAATCAGTGCACAGTCTGTAGTTCCAGGTATACACACACAGACACACACCTCAGTGATTCAATGAAAAGCCCATACCATCACACACACACACACATACACACACAGCTCACTGTGAATCAGTATACGGTCTTCAGCTCCATGTACATACACACACAACACACCTTAGTGAATTAATGCAGAGACCATACCAACATACACACACACATACACACACCTGAGACTCAATGCTCTGCCTATTGCAGCGCACACACACACACACACACAGCTCACTGTGATTCAATACCAGCCTGTACCTGCACACACACACACTCTCACACACCACGCCGTGTGACTCAATGCAGCTTATACCACCACACAGACACACAGACACACACACACACCTCACTGTGACTCAATGCCAAGCCCATACAAGTAAACAGACACACACAACCATGGTTCACTGAGACTCAATGAACAGTGTATACTAGCACATACAAACACATGGCTCAATGTGAGTCAATGCATAGCCTATACCCACACACACATACACAGAAACACACCTTAATGTGGCTCAGTGCACAGCCTATAGCAGTACACACACACACACACACCGCTCACTGATTCAATGCAAATCCCTTATCAGCATACACATACACATACACTCACCTAGGTGTTACTCAATTCTCAGCCTATAGCAGCACACACACACACCTTACTGTGACTCATGCAGACTCTACAGCACCAAATACACAAACATTAACACAGGGCTGGGATTCAATGCACAATCCATACCAGCAAAGGCACACACACCACACCACACTGTGACTCAATGGTCAGATTATACCAGCACACACACATGGCTCACTGTGTCCTAGTGCACAGCATAAAACATCACACACACACCCCACACTGTGACTCAATGCACAGCCTGTACCTACACATACACACACACACACCTCAATGTGACACAATGGTCAGCCTATACCAGAACACGCAGACACACACACATCACTGTGACTCAATGCACAGACTATACCAGCGTGCACACAAACACACAGCACTGTGATTCAATGTACAATGTATACCAAAACACACAAGCATACACACACACCTCAGTGTCACTCAATGCACAGCCTATACCAGCACCACACATACACACCTGCACAGATACAGGGTTCGCTGTGACTCAATGCACAACCTATAGAAGAACACACACACATACCAACATGCACACACACATGGCTGACCGTGACTCAATCAATCGTCTATACCAGCACACACACACACGACTCACTGTGACTCAATGCAGTCTTTAGCACAACAAACACAGACACACACACCCATTGAATCAATGAAAGCCCACCAACACACAACACACCCATGGCTCCGTGTTACACAATGCGCAGCCTCTAGCAGCACACACACACACCCACACACACAGCCACACATATGCACGGCTCACTGTATCTCAATGTACATCTTATACCAGAACACACACACACACACACACACACACATACACGGCCACATACCACACTGTGACTCAAAGTTCAGAATATACCAGCATGCACACATGAAAACAGCTCACTCACACTCAGTGCATGGCTTATACCATCACGAAACACACACGTGTATCACTATGTGTCAATGCATAAACTATACCAGCATTCACACACACAAACATGGCCATGACTCAGTTCACAGATTTTACAAGCACACACACACACATGGCTCACTGTCACCCAATAACCAGCCTACGCCAGGACAGACACACAAACACACCTCACTGTGAATGAATGCACAGCCTATACCAGTACAGAAACATACACAAACACACAAGGCACACTGTGACTAATAGCCAGCCTTTAGATGCAGACACATGCACACTCCCACAAACACACTTCACTGTGACACAATGCTCAGCCTGTAGCACAACACACAGACACACATACCCCCAGATGACTGTGAAAAATGCAAAGCATACACCAGCACACACCCACACACACAGTTCAATGTGAATCAATGCACAGCTTATAAAATCACACACAAATGCGCACACACACACGGCTAACTGTGACAGAATGCACAGAATGGAACAGCACACACACACACAATCACACACACACCTCATTGTGATTCAATGTGCAGCCTCTACAAGAGCACTCACACATACACATGGCTCACTGTGACTGAATGCGCAGCCTATACCAGCACACACACGAAAACACACAGCTCACTGTGATTCAATGCCCAGCCTATACTTGCACACACACGTACACTTACACACACACCTCACTGTGACTCAATGCTCAGCCTATACCAGCCCAGAGGTATTCACAAACACACACAGAGCTCACTGTGACTCAATGCACATTAACTTGAAGCAAACAACACACACACACACACACACACACACATGGTTCTCTGTGACTCAGTTCACAGTCTATACTAGCATCACACCCACACTCACAGCTCACTGTGACTTACTGCACCACCTATATAGGCACACACATACACACAAAGCCACAGACACCTACGGCTCACTGTAACTCGGTGTACATCTTGTACTGGCAAAACAAACTCACAGCCAAACTGTGACTCAATGCTCAAACTATATCAGCACATGCACACACAAACAGCTCACTGTGAATCAATTGACAGCCTATACCATCACAAACACATAAACAGCTCACTATGAGTCAATGCATAGCCTATGTCTGCATGCATACACACACACACACACACACACACATGGCCGTGACTCAGTTCACAGTCTATACCAGCACATAATCACACATGGCTTACTGTGACAAAACACGCAACCGAACACAGCACATGTGGACACCCACACACCCAGAGACACACATGACTCACTGTGACTCAATGCACTGTCCATATTTGCACAGACACACACAGATGGCTCACTGGGACCCTGTGCACAGCTTATACCAACAAACCCTCACAGACACTAACGGAGCACTGTGACTCAATGCATAGCCTATATCAACAGGCATACACACACACACACAAATACGGCAATGTGACTCAGTGCACAGCTTATAACAGAACACATGCATGCACACACACAAAACCAAACATGGCTCACTGATACTCAATCCACAGTCTCTAACAGCACACACACACTCACACTCAAACCTCACTGTGTCTGAATACACACTCACACAGACACTGACACACATGTCACTGTGACTCAATGCACAGCCTATCTCAGCACACACACACAGACATACAAAGCTGAGACTCAATGCCCAGTGTACACCTGAACAGACACACACACCTCACTGTGACTCAATGCACAGCCTATACCAGCACACAAACACACACATGCACACACACACACGGCTCACTGTGACTCAATGCCCAGCATAAACCTGAAAAGACACACACTATCAGACACAAACATCACTGGTTCTCATTGCGTGGCTTTTACCACTGCACATAAACACAAACTCACACACACACCTCACTGTGACTCAATGTCCAGCCTATATGTTCACACACATGCACACTCACACACACACAGCTCACAGTGAATCAATGCAAAACATATAGCCACACAACATGCACAACCACACATTAACTCAATGTGAATCAATGCATAGCCTATACCAGCACACATGCATGCACACACACAGACTCAATGCACAGTCTATAGAGTGACACACAGAAACACATTGCTCAGTGTTACACAATGCCCAGCCTCTAGCAGCACACACACACACACACAGCCACACACATGCACGGCTCACTGTATCTCAATGTACATCTCATACCAGAACACACACACACACACACAGCTCATTGTGAAACAATGCAAAATGTATACCAGCAGACATCCACACACCCACACTCACAGTTCAATGTGAATCAAGGCACAGCCTATAAAAGCACACATGCATGCACACACACACACAGCAAACTGTGACTGAATGCCCAGTATGTAACAGCACACACACACTCATACACACCTCACTGTTAACCAGTGTGCAGCTTCTACAAGCACACTCACATACACACACAGCTCACTGTAACTGAATGTGCAGCCTATATCAGCACACACACAAACACACACAGCTCACTGTGCTTCAATGTCCAGCCTATACTTGCACACACATGAACACTCACACACACACAACACTGTGACTCAATTCTCAGCCTATGCCAGCCCAGAGGTATTCAAAAACACACACAGAGCTACTGTGACTCAATGCACATTACCTAACAGCACACACACACACACAAACATACACTGCTCATTGGACTCAATGCACTGTCTAAACAAGCACACACACACACAAACACACACACACATATGACTCACTGACTCAATGCACAACCTGTACTGGCACACACACAAGGCTTACTGTGACTCAATGCAGAGTCTACACCAACATACAAACACATGGCTCACTGTGACTCAATGTAATGCCTATGCCAGCACACACACACAGAGACACATGCATGGCTGTCTCTGATTCAATGCATGTACTATACCATCACAAACACACACACACACACACACGCACAGTCACTGTGACACAATGAAGACCCTATACCACAACACCCATGCAAAGACACATATGCACGGCTCTTTGTGACTCTATGCACACCCTATACTATCACATACACACATTCACACATGGCTCATTGTGAATCAGTGCACAGTCTGTAGTTCCAGGTATACACACACAAACACACACCTCAGTGACTCAATGCCAAACCCATACCATCACACACGTACACACACAGCTCAGTGTGAATCAGTGTACAGTCTTCAGCTCCATGTACATACACACACAACACACCTTAGTGAATCAATGCAGAGACGATACCAGCATACACACACACATACACACACCTGAGACTCAATGCTCTGCCTATTGCAGCACACACAAACACACACGCACACACACGCCTCACTGTGGTTCAATACCAGCCTGTACCTGCACACACTCACACTCTCACACACACCGCCGTGTGACTCAATGCAGTTTATACCACCACACAGACACACAGGCACACACAAACACCTGTCTGAGACTCAATGCCAAGCCCATACAAGTAAACAGACACACACAACAATGGCTCACTGAGACTCAATGAACAGTGTATAGTAGCACATACAAACACATGGCTCAATGTGAGTCAATGCATAGCCTATACCCGCACACACACACACAGAAACACACCTTAATATGGCTCAGTGTACAGCCTATAGCAGTACACACACACATCTTACTGTGACTCATGCAGACTCTACAGCACCAAATACACAAACACTAACACAGGGCTGGGATTCTATGCACAGTCCATACCAGCAAAGGCACACACACCACACCACACTGTGACTCAATGTTCAGATTATACCAGCACACACACACGACTCACTGTGTCCTAGTGCACAGAATATAACATCACACACACACCCCACACTGTGACTCAATGCACAGCCTGTACCTACATTACACACACACACACTTCACTGTGACAAAATATGCAGCCTATACCAGCACACACACACACACACACCCCCTCAATGTTACAGAATGGTCAGCCTATATCAGAACACGCAGACACACACACACATCACTCTGACTCACTGCACATCCTATACCAGTGCACTCACACACACACACACATGGCTGACTGTGAATCAATGCACACTCTATACCAGGACACACACACACACACACACACACACAAGGCTCCCTGTGACTCAGTGCACAGGATATGCTAGCAGACATACACACACAGGGAAGCACATACGGCAAACTGTGAGTCAATCCACAGCCCATACCTCCACACACGCACATATACTGACACTCAAAAACACAGCTCAGTGTGATTCAATGCAAATCCTATACCAGAAAGTGCACACACACAGACACAAACCTCCCTATGAATCAGTGCATAGCATATAACATCACACACATACACCTCACTGTGACTCAATGTGCTGCCTCTACCTGCACACACACACACACAAAACTCAATATGACTCAATGAGCAGGCTGTACCAGCACACATATACACACATGTGCACACAGATCTCAGTGTGCCTCAATTGTCAGCCTATACCAGAACACACAGACACACACACCTCCCACTCTGACTCAATGCACAACCTATACCAGCGTGCACACACACTCACATGGCACAGTGAATCAAGGCACAATTTTACCAGCACATGCACACACACCTCAGAGTGATTCAAAGCTCAGCCTATACCAGCAAACACACACACACAAACACAGACATGCACAGATGCAGGCCTCACTGTGACTCAATGCACAGCCTATACCAGTACACACACACACACACCAACACGCACTCACACATGGCTCACTGGTACTCAATAAATCGCCTATACCAGCACACACACACACAGCGCACTGTGACTCAATGCAGTCTGTATCACCACACACTCACACACACACCCATGAGTCAATAAAGCCCATACCAGCACAATAAAGCCCATACCAGCACACAAACTCACATGCACACACACACACACACGAGACTGTGACTGAAAACGCTTCCTGTACCAGCACACACACACACAAACACCTCACTGTGACTCAATGCACAGCCTATATGAGCGCACACATACACACACAGCTCACAGTGACTCAATACAGAGTCTATACCAGCTCACACACAGACACACAGCCCACTCTGTCTCAATTGTCATCTAGTGCCAGCACACACACACACACACAAACACACAAACACACACAGCCGTTCAGGTCAAAGTGGATAAAACCACAGTCCACACCATCACAGCACACACACACCGCACTACTCACTGTGACTCAATGCACAGTCTACACCAGCAAATACACACATACACAAACAACTCCCACACATTCAACTGTGACTCAGTGCTCTGACTATACCAGCTCCCCACACACACATGGTTCACTGTGACTCAGTGCACAGCAAATAACTGTACACACACACACCTACACACAGATATGGCTCAGTTTGACCTAACGAACAGTCTGTAGCACCACATACACACATGCACACCTCAGTGACTCAATGTTCAGCCTGTACCATCACACACACACACGCATACACAAATACACATACACACACTAATACGGCTCGCTGTGATTCAATACACAGCCTATAACACCACACAGAGACACCCATCACTGTGACT